>NC_053518.1:0-300000 GCF_016920715.1 Anopheles arabiensis
AAAAATTATTCTGAATCTAAAACTGTGTGTTAAATTCAGTAAGAATCGTATAAAACGGTTAAAATAATTTTAGAGACGCAAACTCTAAAACATTAACATGCGGCGAACCTCTGTGCCGATGTATTTCAACCCTCGAAGCCGGCCGTGTAAACTATTCTTTCCATCGGAATCCGCACGTACGTGTAAAACTCGACATACGCAATTTGTGCTCGGTACCGTACTATAGCGTATATCAGATAATGAATTTTATTGCTAAAATAAACTAATAAATTTTGCATTAAATTTGCGCGTAACAGTACCTGTTTAACAACAAAAACATTTAATGCAAAATTCTGTGGCGATACATTTCAACCCTCGAAGCCGGCTGTGTCCTATTCTTTCCATAGGAATCGGCACGTACGTGTGAAACTCGACATACGCAATTTGTGCTCGGTACCGTGCTATAATATTCAAATAATTAATATAATGCTAAACTAACGCGCTAATCCTTAGCAAAAAATCAGTAAGCCACGGCGCGCCACCAATCGCTAAAAAGGCGAGGGCAAGTCCCATCTATCCGAACAAAAAAAAAAACACACACTTTTATTACTTTCTTTTATTTTTAACAACAAAAAACTTCGCGGCCTTCGTGGCGTACCGGAACGATTAAAAACCAGCAGCTGCAGCTACCAGACAGCTGCTTTTCTTCCTTTCTTTCTTTCCAAACACTTTTTCTTTCTTTCGTTTTATTTATTTTTATATAACAAAAACTTTGACGCCTTCGTGGCGTACCGGAACGATGAAAACCAGCAGCTGCAGCTACCAGACAGCTGCTTTTCTTCCTTCCTTTCTTTCTTTCCAAAACACTTTTCTTTCTTTCGTTTTATTTATTTTTATATAACAAAAACTTTGACGCCTTCGTGGCGTACCGGAACGATGAAAACCAGCAGCTGCAGCTACCAGCAACCTGCAAAAAAACAAAACAAAACACCTTAAAATATGAATGAAATAATAAAACTTATTTGTGATAAAAAAACCTACCAGCTACCAGCAACCTTCCAGCAATACAGCCCTTCCCGCAGCTGCAGCTACCAGCAACCTTCCAGCCATCCACACGAGCACGAACCGTACTTTCGTTCGTTTCTTGCGGGCTGCCTGTATGGAATATAAATAAAAAACACGAATTAATACTCATTTATAATTATTATTACACAAATATACAAAAACAAACCTTCACAAAAGGACGCCTCGTGTTTTACGACAACAAGACAGCTTGACAGCTTCACAGTGGGCCACGAGGCGAGTTTGACCAGCATAGCATTTTGCACTGAACAATAATTCGAAGTTCGAAAGTAAAATTAAAACGAACCTCCGGTTTGATTCAATTCAAAAATTATTCTGAATCTTAAAACTGTGTGTTAAATTCAGTAAGAATCGTATAAAACGGTTAAAATAATTTTAGAGACGCAAACTCTAAAACATTAACATGCGGCGAACCTCTGTGCCGATGTATTTCAACCCTCGAAGCCGGCCGTGTAAACTATTCTTTCCATCGGAATCCGCACGTACGTGTAAAACTCGACATACGCAATTTGTGCTCGGTACCGTACTATAGCGTATATCAGATAATGAATTTTATTGCTAAAATAAACTAATAAATTTTGCATTAAATTTGCGCGTAACAGTACCTGTTTAACAACAAAAAACATTTAATGCAAAATTCTGTGGCGATACATTTCAACCCTCGAAGCCGGCCGTGTAAACTATTCTTTCCATAGGAATCGGCACGTACGTGTGAAACTCGACATACGCAATTTGTGCTCGGTACCGTGCTATAATATTCAAATAATTAATATAATGCTAAACTAACGCGCTAATCCTTAGCAAAAAATCAGTAAGCCACGGCGCGCCACCAATCGCAACCTAAAAGGAGCGAGGGCAAGCCTCCCATCTATCCGAACAAAAAAAAAAACACACACTTTTATTACTTTCTTTTTATTTATTTTTATATAACAAAAAACTTCGCGGCCTTCGTGGCGTACCGGAACGATTAAAACCAGCAGCTGCAGCTACCAGACAGCTGCTTTTCTTCCTTTCTTTCTTTCCAAAACACTTTTCTTTCTTTCGTTTTATTTATTTTTATATAACAAAAAACTTTGACGCCTTCGTGGCGTACCGGAACGATGAAAACCAGCAGCTGCAGCTACCAGACAGCTGCTTTTCTTCCTTCCTTTCTTTCTTTCCAAAACACTTTTCTTTCTTTCGTTTTATTTATTTTTATATAACAAAAACTTTGACGCCTTCGTGGCGTACCGGAACGATGAAAACCAGCAGCTGCAGCTACCAGCAACCTGCAAAAAAAAACAAAACAAAACACCTTAAAATATGAATGAAATAATAAAACTTATTTGTGATAAAAAACCTACCAGCTACCAGCAACCTTCCAGCAATACAGCCCTTCCCGCAGCTGCAGCTACCAGCAACCTTCCAGCCATCCACACGAGCACGAACCGTACTTTCGTTCGTTTCTTGCGGGCTGCCTGTATGGAATATAAATAAAAAACACGAATTAATACTCATTTATAATTATTATTACACAAATATACAAAAACAAACCTTCACAAAAGGACGCCTCGTGTTTTACGACAACAAGACAGCTTGACAGCTTCACAGTGGGCCACGAGGCGAGTTTGACCAGCATAGCATTTTGCACTGAACAATAATTCGAAGTTCGAAAGTAAAATTAAAACGAACCTCCGGTTTGATTCAATTCAAAAAATTATTCTGAATCTAAAAACTGTGTGTTAAATTCAGTAAGAATCGTATAAAACGGTTAAAATAATTTTAGAGACGCAAACTCTAAAACATTAACATGCGGCGAACCTCTGTGCCGATGTATTTCAACCCTCGAAGCCGGCCGTGTAAACTATTCTTTCCATCGGAATCCGCACGTACGTGTAAAACTCGACATACGCAATTTGTGCTCGGTACCGTACTATAGCGTATATCAGATAATGAATTTTATTGCTAAAATAAACTAATAAATTTTGCATTAAATTTGCGCGTAACAGTACCTGTTTAACAACAAAAACATTTAATGCAAAATTCTGTGGCGATACATTTCAACCCTCGAAGCCGGCCGTGTAAACTATTCTTTCCATAGGAATCGGCACGTACGTGTGAAACTCGACATACGCAATTTGTGCTCGGTACCGTGCTATAATATTCAAATAATTAATATAATGCTAAACTAACGCGCTAATCCTTAGCAAAAAATCAGTAAGCCACGGCGCGCCACCAATCGCAACCTAAAAGGAGCGAGGGCAAGCCTCCCATCTATCCGAACAAAAAAAAACACACACTTTTATTACTTTCTTTTTATTTATTTTTATATAACAAAAACTTCGCGGCCTTCGTGGCGTACCGGAACGATTAAAACCAGCAGCTGCAGCTACCAGACAGCTGCTTTTCTTCCTTTCTTTCTTTCCAAAACACTTTTCTTTCTTTCGTTTTATTTATTTTTATATAACAAAAAACTTTGACGCCTTCGTGGCGTACCGGAACGATGAAAAACCAGCAGCTACCAGACAGCTGCTTTTCTTCCTTCCTTTCTTTCTTTCCAAAACACTTTTCTTTCTTTCGTTTTATTTATTTTTATATAACAAAAAACTTTGACGCCTTCGTGGCGTACCGGAACGATGAAAAACCAGCAGCTGCAGCTACCAGCAACCTGCAAAAAACAAAACAAAACACCTTAAAATATGAATGAAATAATAAAACTTATTTGTGATAAAAAACCTACCAGCTACCAGCAACCTTCCAGCAATACAGCCCTTCCCGCAGCTGCAGCTACCAGCAACCTTCCAGCCATCCACACGAGCACGAACCGTACTTTCGTTCGTTTCTTGCGGGCTGCCTGTATGGAATATAAATAAAAAACACGAATTAATACTCATTTATAATTATTATTACACAAATATACAAAAACAAACCTTCACAAAAGGACGCCTCGTGTTTTACGACAACAAGACAGCTTGACAGCTTCACAGTGGGCCACGAGGCGAGTTTGACCAGCATAGCATTTTGCACTGAACAATAATTCGAAGTTCGAAAGTAAAATTAAAAACGAACCTCCGGTTTGATTCAATTCAAAAAATTATTCTGAATCTAAAAACTGTGTGTTAAATTCAGTAAGAATCGTATAAAACGGTTAAAATAATTTTAGAGACGCAAACTCTAAAACATTAACATGCGGCGAACCTCTGTGCCGATGTATTTCAACCCTCGAAGCCGGCCGTGTAAACTATTCTTTCCATCGGAATCCGCACGTACGTGTAAAACTCGACATACGCAATTTGTGCTCGGTACCGTACTATAGCGTATATCAGATAATGAATTTTATTGCTAAAATAAACTAATAAATTTTGCATTAAATTTGCGCGTAACAGTACCTGTTTAACAACAAAAACATTTAATGCAAAATTCTGTGGCGATACATTTCAACCCTCGAAGCCGGCCGTGTAAACTATTCTTTCCATAGGAATCGGCACGTACGTGTGAAACTCGACATACGCAATTTGTGCTCGGTACCGTGCTATAATATTCAAATAATTAATATAATGCTAAACTAACGCGCTAATCCTTAGCAAAAATCAGTAAGCCACGGCGCGCCACCAATCGCAACCTAAAAGGAGCGAGGGCAAGCCTCCCATCTATCCGAACAAAAAAAAAACACACACTTTTATTACTTTCTTTTATTTATTTTTATATAACAAAAACTTCGCGGCCTTCGTGGCGTACCGGAACGATTAAAACCAGCAGCTGCAGCTACCAGACAGCTGCTTTTCTTCCTTTCTTTCTTTCCAAAACACTTTTCTTTCTTTCGTTTTATTTATTTTTATATAACAAAAAACTTTGACGCCTTCGTGGCGTACCGGAACGATGAAAAACCAGCAGCTGCAGCTACCAGACAGCTGCTTTTCTTCCTTCCTTTCTTTCTTTCCAAAACACTTTTCTTTCTTTCGTTTTATTTATTTTTTATATAACAAAAACTTTGACGCCTTCGTGGCGTACCGGAACGATGAAAAACCAGCAGCTGCAGCTACCAGCAACCTGCAAAAAAAAACAAACAAAACACCTTAAAATATGAATGAAATAATAAAACTTATTTGTGATAAAAAACCTACCAGCTACCAGCAACCTTCCAGCAATACAGCCCTTCCCGCAGCTGCAGCTACCAGCAACCTTCCAGCCATCCACACGAGCACGAACCGTACTTTCGTTCGTTTCTTGCGGGCTGCCTGTATGGAATATAAATAAAAAACACGAATTAATACTCATTTATAATTATTATTACACAAATATACAAAAACAAACCTTCACAAAAGGACGCCTCGTGTTTTACGACAACAAGACAGCTTGACAGCTTCACAGTGGGCCACGAGGCGAGTTTGACCAGCATAGCATTTGCAACAATTCGAAGTTCGAAAGTAAAATTAAAACGAACCTCCGGTTTGATTCAATTCAAAAATTATTCTGAATCTTAAAACTGTGTGTTAAATTCAGTAAGAATCGTATAAAACGGTTAAAATAATTTTAGAGACGCAAACTCTAAAACATTAACATGCGGCGAACCTCTGTGCCGATGTATTTCAACCCTCGAAGCCGGCCGTGTAAACTATTCTTTCCATCGGAATCCGCACGTACGTGTAAAACTCGACATACGCAATTTGTGCTCGGTACCGTACTATAGCGTATATCAGATAATGAATTTTATTGCTAAAATAAACTAATAAATTTTGCATTAAATTTGCGCGTAACAGTACCTGTTTAACAACGCTGGCGATACATTTCAACCCTCGAAGCCGGCCGTGTAAACTATTCTTTCCATAGGAATCGGCACGTACGTGTGAAACTCGACATACGCAATTTGTGCTCGGTACCGTGCTATAATATTCAAATAATTAATATAATGCTAAACTAACGCGCTAATCCTTAGCAAAAATCAGTAAGCCACGGCGCGCCACCAATCGCAACCTAAAAGGAGCGAGGGCAAGCCTCCCATCTATCCGAACAAAAAAACACACACTTTTATTACTTTCTTTTTATTTATTTTTATATAACAAAAACTTCGCGGCCTTCGTGGCGTACCGGAACGATTAAAACCAGCAGCTGCAGCTACCAGACAGCTGCTTTTCTTCCTTTCTTTCTTTCCAAAACACTTTTCTTTCTTTCGTTTTATTTATTTTTATATAACAAAAACTTTGACGCCTTCGTGGCGTACCGGAACGATGAAAAACCAGCAGCTGCAGCTACCAGACAGCTGCTTTTCTTCCTTCCTTTCTTTCTTTCCAAAACACTTTTCTTTCTTTCGTTTTATTTATTTTTATATAACAAAAACTTTGACGCCTTCGTGGCGTACCGGAACGATGAAAAACCAGCAGCTGCAGCTACCAGCAACCTGCAAAAAAACAAAACAAAACACCTTAAAATATGAATGAAATAATAAAACTTATTTGTGATAAAAAACCTACCAGCTACCAGCAACCTTCCAGCAATACAGCCCTTCCCGCAGCTGCAGCTACCAGCAACCTTCCAGCCATCCACACGAGCACGAACCGTACTTTCGTTCGTTTCTTGCGGGCTGCCTGTATGGAATATAAATAAAAAACACGAATTAATACTCATTTATAATTATTATTACACAAATATACAAAAACAAACCTTCACAAAAGGACGCCTCGTGTTTTACGACAACAAGACAGCTTGACAGCTTCACAGTGGGCCACGAGGCGAGTTTGACCAGCATAGCATTTTGCACTGAACAATAATTCGAAGTTCGAAAGTAAAATTAAAAACGAACCTCCGGTTTGATTCAATTCAAAAAATTATTCTGAATCTAAAAACTGTGTGTTAAATTCAGTAAGAATCGTATAAAACGGTTAAAATAATTTTAGAGACGCAAACTCTAAAACATTAACATGCGGCGAACCTCTGTGCCGATGTATTTCAACCCTCGAAGCCGGCCGTGTAAACTATTCTTTCCATCGGAATCCGCACGTACGTGTAAAACTCGACATACGCAATTTGTGCTCGGTACCGTACTATAGCGTATATCAGATAATGAATTTTATTGCTAAAATAAACTAATAAATTTTGCATTAAATTTGCGCGTAACAGTACCTGTTTAACAACAAAAACATTTAATGCAAAATTCTGTGGCGATACATTTCAACCCTCGAAGCCGGCCGTGTAAACTATTCTTTCCATAGGAATCGGCACGTACGTGTGAAACTCGACATACGCAATTTGTGCTCGGTACCGTGCTATAATATTCAAATAATTAATATAATGCTAAACTAACGCGCTAATCCTTAGCAAAAATCAGTAAGCCACGGCGCGCCACCAATCGCAACCTAAAAGGAGCGAGGCAAGCCTCCCATCTATCCGAACAAAAAAACACACACTTTTATTACTTTCTTTTTATTTATTTTTATATAACAAAAAACTTCGCGGCCTTCGTGGCGTACCGGAACGATTAAAACCAGCAGCTGCAGCTACCAGACAGCTGCTTTTTCTTCCTTTCTTTCTTTCCAAAACACTTTTCTTTCTTTCGTTTTATTTATTTTTATATAACAAAAACTTTGACGCCTTCGTGGCGTACCGGAACGATGAAAAACCAGCAGCTGCAGCTACCAGACAGCTGCTTTTCTTCCTTCCTTTCTTTCTTTCCAAAACACTTTTCTTTCTTTCGTTTTATTTATTTTTATATAACAAAAACTTTGACGCCTTCGTGGCGTACCGGAACGATGAAAAACCAGCAGCTGCAGCTACCAGCAACCTGCAAAAAACAAAAACAAAACACCTTAAAATATGAATGAAATAATAAAACTTATTTGTGATAAAAAAACCTACCAGCTACCAGCAACCTTCCAGCAATACAGCCCTTCCCGCAGCTGCAGCTACCAGCAACCTTCCAGCCATCCACACGAGCACGAACCGTACTTTCGTTCGTTTCTTGCGGGCTGCCTGTATGGAATATAAATAAAAACACGAATTAATACTCATTTATAATTATTATTACACAAATATACAAAAACAAACCTTCACAAAAGGACGCCTCGTGTTTTACGACAACAAGACAGCTTGACAGCTTCACAGTGGGCCACGAGGCGAGTTTGACCAGCATAGCATTTTGCACTGAACAATAATTCGAAGTTCGAAAGTAAAATTAAAACGAACCTCCGGTTTGATTCAATTCAAAAAATTATTCTGAATCTAAAAACTGTGTGTTAAATTCAGTAAGAATCGTATAAAACGGTTAAAATAATTTTAGAGACGCAAACTCTAAAACATTAACATGCGGCGAACCTCTGTGCCGATGTATTTCAACCCTCGAAGCCGGCCGTGTAAACTATTCTTTCCATCGGAATCCGCACGTACGTGTAAAACTCGACATACGCAATTTGTGCTCGGTACCGTACTATAGCGTATATCAGATAATGAATTTTATTGCTAAAATAAACTAATAAATTTTGCATTAAATTTGCGCGTAACAGTACCTGTTTAACAACAAAAACATTTAATGCAAAATTCTGTGGCGATACATTTCAACCCTCGAAGCCGGCCGTGTAAACTATTCTTTCCATAGGAATCGGCACGTACGTGTGAAACTCGACATACGCAATTTGTGCTCGGTACCGTGCTATAATATTCAAATAATTAATATAATGCTAAACTAACGCGCTAATCCTTAGCAAAAATCAGTAAGCCACGGCGCGCCACCAATCGCAACCTAAAAGGAGCGAGGGCAAGCCTCCCATCTATCCGAACAAAAAAAAAAACACACACTTTTATTACTTTCTTTTTATTTATTTTTATATAACAAAAAACTTCGCGGCCTTCGTGGCGTACCGGAACGATTAAAACCAGCAGCTGCAGCTACCAGACAGCTGCTTTTCTTCCTTTCTTTCTTTCCAAAACACTTTTCTTTCTTTCGTTTTATTTATTTTTATATAACAAAAACTTTGACGCCTTCGTGGCGTACCGGAACGATGAAAAACCAGCAGCTGCAGCTACCAGACAGCTGCTTTTCTTCCTTCCTTTCTTTCTTTCCAAAACACTTTTCTTTCTTTCGTTTTATTTATTTTTATATAACAAAAACTTTGACGCCTTCGTGGCGTACCGGAACGATGAAAAACCAGCAGCTGCAGCTACCAGCAACCTGCAAAAAAAACAAAACAAAACACCTTAAAATATGAATGAAATAATAAAACTTATTTGTGATAAAAAAACCTACCAGCTACCAGCAACCTTCCAGCAATACAGCCCTTCCCGCAGCTGCAGCTACCAGCAACCTTCCAGCCATCCACACGAGCACGAACCGTACTTTCGTTCGTTTCTTGCGGGCTGCCTGTATGGAATATAAATAAAAAACACGAATTAATACTCATTTATAATTATTATTACACAAATATACAAAAACAAACCTTCACAAAAGGACGCCTCGTGTTTTACGACAACAAGACAGCTTGACAGCTTCACAGTGGGCCACGAGGCGAGTTTGACCAGCATAGCATTTTGCACTGAACAATAATTCGAAGTTCGAAAGTAAAATTAAAACGAACCTCCGGTTTGATTCAATTCAAAAAATTATTCTGAATCTAAAACTGTGTGTTAAATTCAGTAAGAATCGTATAAAACGGTTAAAATAATTTTAGAGACGCAAACTCTAAAACATTAACATGCGGCGAACCTCTGTGCCGATGTATTTCAACCCTCGAAGCCGGCCGTGTAAACTATTCTTTCCATCGGAATCCGCACGTACGTGTAAAACTCGACATACGCAATTTGTGCTCGGTACCGTACTATAGCGTATATCAGATAATGAATTTTATTGCTAAAATAAACTAATAAATTTTGCATTAAATTTGCGCGTAACAGTACCTGTTTAACAACAAAAACATTTAATGCAAAATTCTGTGGCGATACATTTCAACCCTCGAAGCCGGCCGTGTAAACTATTCTTTCCATAGGAATCGGCACGTACGTGTGAAACTCGACATACGCAATTTGTGCTCGGTACCGTGCTATAATATTCAAATAATTAATATAATGCTAAACTAACGCGCTAATCCTTAGCAAAAATCAGTAAGCCACGGCGCGCCACCAATCGCAACCTAAAAGGAGCGAGGGCAAGCCTCCCATCTATCCGAACAAAAAAAAACACACACTTTTATTACTTTCTTTTTATTTATTTTTATATAACAAAAAACTTCGCGGCCTTCGTGGCGTACCGGAACGATTAAAAACCAGCAGCTGCAGCTACCAGACAGCTGCTTTTCTTCCTTTCTTTCTTTCCAAAACACTTTTCTTTCTTTCGTTTTATTTATTTTTATATAACAAAAAACTTTGACGCCTTCGTGGCGTACCGGAACGATGAAAAACCAGCAGCTGCAGCTACCAGACAGCTGCTTTTCTTCCTTCCTTTCTTTCTTTCCAAAACACTTTTCTTTCTTTCGTTTTATTTATTTTTATATAACAAAAAACTTTGACGCCTTCGTGGCGTACCGGAACGATGAAAAACCAGCAGCTGCAGCTACCAGCAACCTGCAAAAAAACAAAACAAAACACCTTAAAATATGAATGAAATAATAAAACTTATTTGTGATAAAAAAAACCTAGCTACCAGCAACCTTCCAGCAATACAGCCCTTCCCGCAGCTGCAGCTACCAGCAACCTTCCAGCCATCCACACGAGCACGAACCGTACTTTCGTTCGTTTCTTGCGGGCTGCCTGTATGGAATATAAATAAAAAACACGAATTAATACTCATTTATAATTATTATTACACAAATATACAAAAACAAACCTTCACAAAAGGACGCCTCGTGTTTTACGACAACAAGACAGCTTGACAGCTTCACAGTGGGCCACGAGGCGAGTTTGACCAGCATAGCATTTTGCACTGAACAATAATTCGAAGTTCGAAAGTAAAATTAAAACGAACCTCCGGTTTGATTCAATTCAAAAAATTATTCTGAATCTAAAAACTGTGTGTTCAGTAAGAATCGTATAAAACGGTTAAAATAATTTTAGAGACGCAAACTCTAAAACATTAACATGCGGCGAACCTCTGTGCCGATGTATTTCAACCCTCGAAGCCGGCCGTGTAAACTATTCTTTCCATCGGAATCCGCACGTACGTGTAAAACTCGACATACGCAATTTGTGCTCGGTACCGTACTATAGCGTATATCAGATAATGAATTTTATTGCTAAAATAAACTAATAAATTTTGCATTAAATTTGCGCGTAACAGTACCTGTTTAACAACAAAAACATTTAATGCAAAATTCTGTGGCGATACATTTCAACCCTCGAAGCCGGCCGTGTAAACTATTCTTTCCATAGGAATCGGCACGTACGTGTGAAACTCGACATACGCAATTTGTGCTCGGTACCGTGCTATAATATTCAAATAATTAATATAATGCTAAACTAACGCGCTAATCCTTAGCAAAAATCAGTAAGCCACGGCGCGCCACCAATCGCAACCTAAAAGGAGCGAGGGCAAGCCTCCCATCTATCCGAACAAAAAAAACACACACTTTTATTACTTTCTTTTTATTTATTTTTTATATAACAAAAAAACTTCGCGGCCTTCGTGGCGTACCGGAACGATTAAAACCAGCAGCTGCAGCTACCAGACAGCTGCTTTTCTTCCTTCTTTCTTTCCAAAACACTTTTCTTTCTTTCGTTTTATTTATTTTTATATAACAAAAAACTTTGACGCCTTCGTGGCGTACCGGAACGATGAAAAACCAGCAGCTGCAGCTACCAGACAGCTGCTTTTCTTCCTTCCTTTCTTTCTTTCCAAAACACTTTTCTTTCTTTCGTTTTATTTATTTTTATATAACAAAAAACTTTGACGCCTTCGTGGCGTACCGGAACGATGAAAAACCAGCAGCTGCAGCTACCAGCAACCTGCAAAAAAACAAAACAAAACACCTTAAAATATGAATGAAATAATAAAACTTATTTGTGATAAAAAAACCTACCAGCTACCAGCAACCTTCCAGCAATACAGCCCTTCCCGCAGCTGCAGCTACCAGCAACCTTCCAGCCATCCACACGAGCACGAACCGTACTTTCGTTCGTTTCTTGCGGGCTGCCTGTATGGAATATAAATAAAAACACGAATTAATACTCATTTATAATTATTATTACACAAATACAAAAACAAACCTTCACAAAAGGACGCCTCGTGTTTTACGACAACAAGACAGCTTGACAGCTTCACAGTGGGCCACGAGGCGAGTTTGACCAGCATAGCATTTTGCACTGAACAATAATTCGAAGTTCGAAAGTAAAATTAAAACGAACCTCCGGTTTGATTCAATTCAAAAAAATTATTCTGAATCTAAAAACTGTGTGTTAAATTCAGTAAGAATCGTATAAAACGGTTAAAATAATTTTAGAGACGCAAACTCTAAAACATTAACATGCGGCGAACCTCTGTGCCGATGTATTTCAACCCTCGAAGCCGGCCGTGTAAACTATTCTTTCCATCGGAATCCGCACGTACGTGTAAAACTCGACATACGCAATTTGTGCTCGGTACCGTACTATAGCGTATATCAGATAATGAATTTTATTGCTAAAATAAACTAATAAATTTTGCATTAAATTTGCGCGTAACAGTACCTGTTTAACAACAAAAACATTTAATGCAAAATTCTGTGGCGATACATTTCAACCCTCGAAGCCGGCCGTGTAAACTATTCTTTCCATAGGAATCGGCACGTACGTGTGAAACTCGACATACGCAATTTGTGCTCGGTACCGTGCTATAATATTCAAATAATTAATATAATGCTAAACTAACGCGCTAATCCTTAGCAAAAATCAGTAAGCCACGGCGCGCCACCAATCGCAACCTAAAAGGAGCGAGGGCAAGCCTCCCATCTATCCGAACAAAAAAAACACACACTTTTATTACTTTCTTTTTATTTATTTTTATATAACAAAAACTTCGCGGCCTTCGTGGCGTACCGGAACGATTAAAACCAGCAGCTGCAGCTACCAGACAGCTGCTTTTCTTCCTTTCTTTCTTTCCAAAACACTTTTCTTTCTTTCGTTTTATTTATTTTTATATAACAAAAACTTTGACGCCTTCGTGGCGTACCGGAACGATGAAAAACCAGCAGCTGCAGCTACCAGACAGCTGCTTTTCTTCCTTCCTTTCTTTCTTTCCAAAACACTTTTCTTTCTTTCGTTTTATTTATTTTTATATAACAAAAACTTTGACGCCTTCGTGGCGTACCGGAACGATGAAAAACCAGCAGCTGCAGCTACCAGCAACCTGCAAAAAAACAAAACAAAACACCTTAAAATATGAATGAAATAATAAAACTTATTTGTGATAAAAAAACCTACCAGCTACCAGCAACCTTCCAGCAATACAGCCCTTCCCGCAGCTGCAGCTACCAGCAACCTTCCAGCCATCCACACGAGCACGAACCGTACTTTCGTTCGTTTCTTGCGGGCTGCCTGTATGGAATATAAATAAAAAACACGAATTAATACTCATTTATAATTATTATTACACAAATATACAAAAACAAACCTTCACAAAAGGACGCCTCGTGTTTTACGACAACAAGACAGCTTGACAGCTTCACAGTGGGCCACGAGGCGAGTTTGACCAGCATAGCATTTTGCACTGAACAATAATTCGAAGTTCGAAAGTAAAATTAAAACGAACCTCCGGTTTGATTCAATTCAAAAAATTATTCTGAATCTAAAAACTGTGTGTTAAATTCAGTAAGAATCGTATAAAACGGTTAAAATAATTTTAGAGACGCAAACTCTAAAACATTAACATGCGGCGAACCTCTGTGCCGATGTATTTCAACCCTCGAAGCCGGCCGTGTAAACTATTCTTTCCATCGGAATCCGCACGTACGTGTAAAACTCGACATACGCAATTTGTGCTCGGTACCGTACTATAGCGTATATCAGATAATGAATTTTATTGCTAAAATAAACTAATAAATTTTGCATTAAATTTGCGCGTAACAGTACCTGTTTAACAACAAAAACATTTAATGCAAAATTCTGTGGCGATACATTTCAACCCTCGAAGCCGGCCGTGTAAACTATTCTTTCCATAGGAATCGGCACGTACGTGTGAAACTCGACATACGCAATTTGTGCTCGGTACCGTGCTATAATATTCAAATAATTAATATAATGCTAAACTAACGCGCTAATCCTTAGCAAAAATCAGTAAGCCACGGCGCGCCACCAATCGCAACCTAAAAGGAGCGAGGGCAAGCCTCCCATCTATCCGAACAAAAAAAAACACACACTTTTATTACTTTCTTTTTATTTATTTTTATATAACAAAAAACTTCGCGGCCTTCGTGGCGTACCGGAACGATTAAAACCAGCAGCTGCAGCTACCAGACAGCTGCTTTTCTTCCTTTCTTTCTTTCCAAAACACTTTTCTTTCTTTCGTTTTATTTATTTTTATATAACAAAAACTTTGACGCCTTCGTGGCGTACCGGAACGATGAAAAACCAGCAGCTGCAGCTACCAGACAGCTGCTTTTCTTCCTTCCTTTCTTTCTTTCCAAAACACTTTTCTTTCTTTCGTTTTATTTATTTTTATATAACAAAAACTTTGACGCCTTCGTGGCGTACCGGAACGATGAAAAACCAGCAGCTGCAGCTACCAGCAACCTGCAAAAAAAACAAAACAAAACACCTTAAAATATGAATGAAATAATAAAACTTATTTGTGATAAAAAAACCTACCAGCTACCAGCAACCTTCCAGCAATACAGCCCTTCCCGCAGCTGCAGCTACCAGCAACCTTCCAGCCATCCACACGAGCACGAACCGTACTTTCGTTCGTTTCTTGCGGGCTGCCTGTATGGAATATAAATAAAAAACACGAATTAATACTCATTTATAATTATTATTACACAAATATACAAAAACAAACCTTCACAAAAGGACGCCTCGTGTTTTACGACAACAAGACAGCTTGACAGCTTCACAGTGGGCCACGAGGCGAGTTTGACCAGCATAGCATTTTGCACTGAACAATAATTCGAAGTTCGAAAGTAAAATTAAAACGAACCTCCGGTTTGATTCAATTCAAAAATTATTCTGAATCTAAAAACTGTGTGTTAAATTCAGTAAGAATCGTATAAAACGGTTAAAATAATTTTAGAGACGCAAACTCTAAAACATTAACATGCGGCGAACCTCTGTGCCGATGTATTTCAACCCTCGAAGCCGGCCGTGTAAACTATTCTTTCCATCGGAATCCGCACGTACGTGTAAAACTCGACATACGCAATTTGTGCTCGGTACCGTACTATAGCGTATATCAGATAATGAATTTTATTGCTAAAATAAACTAATAAATTTTGCATTAAATTTGCGCGTAACAGTACCTGTTTAACAACAAAAACATTTAATGCAAAATTCTGTGGCGATACATTTCAACCCTCGAAGCCGGCCGTGTAAACTATTCTTTCCATAGGAATCGGCACGTACGTGTGAAACTCGACATACGCAATTTGTGCTCGGTACCGTGCTATAATATTCAAATAATTAATATAATGCTAAACTAACGCGCTAATCCTTAGCAAAAATCAGTAAGCCACGGCGCGCCACCAATCGCAACCTAAAAGGAGCGAGGGCAAGCCTCCCATCTATCCGAACAAAAAAAAACACACACTTTTATTACTTTCTTTTTATTTATTTTTATATAACAAAAAACTTCGCGGCCTTCGTGGCGTACCGGAACGATTAAAACCAGCAGCTGCAGCCACCAGACAGCTGCTTTTCTTCCTTTCTTTCTTTCCAAAACACTTTTCTTTCTTTCGTTTTATTTATTTTTATATAACAAAAACTTTGACGCCTTCGTGGCGTACCGGAACGATGAAAAACCAGCAGCTGCAGCTACCAGACAGCTGCTTTTCTTCCTTCCTTTCTTTCTTTCCAAAACACTTTTCTTTCTTTCGTTTTATTTATTTTTATATAACAAAAACTTTGACGCCTTCGTGGCGTACCGGAACGATGAAAAACCAGCAGCTGCAGCTACCAGCAACCTGCAAAAAAAACAAAACAAAACACCTTAAAATATGAATGAAATAATAAAACTTATTTGTGATAAAAAACCTACCAGCTACCAGCAACCTTCCAGCAATACAGCCCTTCCCGCAGCTGCAGCTACCAGCAACCTTCCAGCCATCCACACGAGCACGAACCGTACTTTCGTTCGTTTCTTGCGGGCTGCCTGTATGGAATATAAATAAAAAACACGAATTAATACTCATTTATAATTATTATTACACAAATATACAAAAACAAACCTTCACAAAAGGACGCCTCGTGTTTTACGACAACAAGACAGCTTGACAGCTTCACAGTGGGCCACGAGGCGAGTTTGACCAGCATAGCATTTTGCACTGAACAATAATTCGAAGTTCGAAAGTAAAATTAAAACGAACCTCCGGTTTGATTCAATTCAAAAATTATTCTGAATCTAAAAACTGTGTGTTAAATTCAGTAAGAATCGTATAAAACGGTTAAAATAATTTTAGAGACGCAAACTCTAAAACATTAACATGCGGCGAACCTCTGTGCCGATGTATTTCAACCCTCGAAGCCGGCCGTGTAAACTATTCTTTCCATCGGAATCCGCACGTACGTGTAAAACTCGACATACGCAATTTGTGCTCGGTACCGTACTATAGCGTATATCAGATAATGAATTTTATTGCTAAAATAAACTAATAAATTTTGCATTAAATTTGCGCGTAACAGTACCTGTTTAACAACAAAAACATTTAATGCAAAATTCTGTGGCGATACATTTCAACCCTCGAAGCCGGCCGTGTAAACTATTCTTTCCATAGGAATCGGCACGTACGTGTGAAACTCGACATACGCAATTTGTGCTCGGTACCGTGCTATAATATTCAAATAATTAATATAATGCTAAACTAACGCGCTAATCCTTAGCAAAAAATCAGTAAGCCACGGCGCGCCACCAATCGCAACCTAAAAGGAGCGAGGGCAAGCCTCCCATCTATCCGAACAAAAAAAAACACACACTTTTATTACTTTCTTTTTATTTATTTTTATATAACAAAAACTTCGCGGCCTTCGTGGCGTACCGGAACGATTAAAACCAGCAGCTGCAGCTACCAGACAGCTGCTTTTCTTCCTTTCTTTCTTTCCAAAACACTTTTCTTTCTTTCGTTTTATTTATTTTTATATAACAAAAACTTTGACGCCTTCGTGGCGTACCGGAACGATGAAAAACCAGCAGCTGCAGCTACCAGACAGCTGCTTTTCTTCCTTCCTTTCTTTCTTTCCAAAACACTTTTTCTTTCTTTCGTTTTATTTATTTTTATATAACAAAAACTTTGACGCCTTCGTGGCGTACCGGAACGATGAAAAACCAGCAGCTGCATACCAGCAACCTGCAAAAAAACAAAACAAAACACCTTAAAATATGAATGAAATAATAAAACTTATTTGTGATAAAAAAACCTACCAGCTACCAGCAACCTTCCAGCAATACAGCCCTTCCCGCAGCTGCAGCTACCAGCAACCTTCCAGCCATCCACACGAGCACGAACCGTACTTTCGTTCGTTTCTTGCGGGCTGCCTGTATGGAATATAAATAAAAAACACGAATTAATACTCATTTATAATTATTATTACACAAATATACAAAAACAAACCTTCACAAAAGGACGCCTCGTGTTTTACGACAACAAGACAGCTTGACAGCTTCACAGTGGGCCACGAGGCGAGTTTGACCAGCATAGCATTTTGCACTGAACAATAATTCGAAGTTCGAAAGTAAAATTAAAACGAACCTCCGGTTTGATTCAATTCAAAAAATTATTCTGAATCTAAAAACTGTGTGTTAAATTCAGTAAGAATCGTATAAAACGGTTAAAATAATTTTAGAGACGCAAACTCTAAAACATTAACATGCGGCGAACCTCTGTGCCGATGTATTTCAACCCTCGAAGCCGGCCGTGTAAACTATTCTTTCCATCGGAATCCGCACGTACGTGTAAAACTCGACATACGCAATTTGTGCTCGGTACCGTACTATAGCGTATATCAGATAATGAATTTTATTGCTAAAATAAACTAATAAATTTTGCATTAAATTTGCGCGTAACAGTACCTGTTTAACAACAAAAACATTTAATGCAAAATTCTGTGGCGATACATTTCAACCCTCGAAGCCGGCCGTGTAAACTATTCTTTCCATAGGAATCGGCACGTACGTGTGAAACTCGACATACGCAATTTGTGCTCGGTACCGTGCTATAATATTCAAATAATTAATATAATGCTAAACTAACGCGCTAATCCTTAGCAAAAATCAGTAAGCCACGGCGCGCCACCAATCGCAACCTAAAAGGAGCGGGCAAGCCTCCCATCTATCCGAACAAAAAAAACACACACTTTTATTACTTTCTTTTTATTTATTTTTATATAACAAAAAACTTCGCGGCCTTCGTGGCGTACCGGAACGATTAAAACCAGCAGCTGCAGCTACCAGACAGCTGCTTTTTCTTCCTTTCTTTCCAAAACACTTTTCTTTCTTTCGTTTTATTTATTTTTATATAACAAAAACTTTGACGCCTTCGTGGCGTACCGGAACGATGAAAAACCAGCAGCTGCAGCTACCAGACAGCTGCTTTTCTTCCTTCCTTTCTTTCTTTCCAAAACACTTTTCTTTCTTTCGTTTTATTTATTTTTATATAACAAAAACTTTGACGCCTTCGTGGCGTACCGGAACGATGAAAAACCAGCAGCTGCAGCTACCAGCAACCTGCAAAAAAACAAAACAAAACACCTTAAAATATGAATGAAATAATAAAACTTATTTGTGATAAAAAAACCTACCAGCTACCAGCAACCTTCCAGCAATACAGCCCTTCCCGCAGCTGCAGCTACCAGCAACCTTCCAGCCATCCACACGAGCACGAACCGTACTTTCGTTCGTTTCTTGCGGGCTGCCTGTATGGAATATAAATAAAAAACACGAATTAATACTCATTTATAATTATTATTACACAAATATACAAAAACAAACCTTCACAAAAGGACGCCTCGTGTTTTACGACAACAAGACAGCTTGACAGCTTCACAGTGGGCCACGAGGCGAGTTTGACCAGCATAGCATTTTGCACTGAACAATAATTCGAAGTTCGAAAGTAAAATTAAAACGAACCTCCGGTTTGATTCAATTCAAAAAATTATTCTGAATCTAAAAACTGTGTGTTAAATTCAGTAAGAATCGTATAAAACGGTTAAAATAATTTTAGAGACGCAAACTCTAAAACATTAACATGCGGCGAACCTCTGTGCCGATGTATTTCAACCCTCGAAGCCGGCCGTGTAAACTATTCTTTCCATCGGAATCCGCACGTACGTGTAAAACTCGACATACGCAATTTGTGCTCGGTACCGTACTATAGCGTATATCAGATAATGAATTTTATTGCTAAAATAAACTAATAAATTTTGCATTAAATTTGCGCGTAACAGTACCTGTTTAACAACAAAAACATTTAATGCAAAATTCTGTGGCGATACATTTCAACCCTCGAAGCCGGCCGTGTAAACTATTCTTTCCATAGGAATCGGCACGTACGTGTGAAACTCGACATACGCAATTTGTGCTCGGTACCGTGCTATAATATTCAAATAATTAATATAATGCTAAACTAACGCGCTAATCCTTAGCAAAAATCAGTAAGCCACGGCGCGCCACCAATCGCAACCTAAAAGGAGCGAGGGCAAGCCTCCCATCTATCCGAACAAAAAAAAACACACACTTTTATTACTTTCTTTTTATTTATTTTTATATAACAAAAACTTCGCGGCCTTCGTGGCGTACCGGAACGATTAAAACCAGCAGCTGCAGCTACCAGACAGCTGCTTTTCTTCCTTTCTTTCTTTCCAAAACACTTTTCTTTCTTTCGTTTTATTTATTTTTATATAACAAAAACTTTGACGCCTTCGTGGCGTACCGGAACGATGAAAAACCAGCAGCTGCAGCTACCAGACAGCTGCTTTTCCTTCTCCTTTCTTTCTTTCCAAAACACTTTTCTTTCTTTCGTTTTATTTATTTTTATATAACAAAAACTTTGACGCCTTCGTGGCGTACCGGAACGATGAAAAACCAGCAGCTGCAGCTACCAGCAACCTGCAAAAAAAAACAAAAACAAAACACCTTAAAATATGAATGAAATAATAAAACTTATTTGTGATAAAAAAACCTACCAGCTACCAGCAACCTTCCAGCAATACAGCCCTTCCCGCAGCTGCAGCTAGCAACCTTCCAGCCATCCACACGAGCACGAACCGTACTTTCGTTCGTTTCTTGCGGGCTGCCTGTATGGAATATAAATAAAAAACACGAATTAATACTCATTTATAATTATTATTACACAAATATACAAAAACAAACCTTCACAAAAGGACGCCTCGTGTTTTACGACAACAAGACAGCTTGACAGCTTCACAGTGGGCCACGAGGCGAGTTTGACTGAACAATAATTTCGAAGTTCGAAAGTAAAATTAAAAACGAACCTCCGGTTTGATTCAATTCAAAAAATTATTCTGAATCTAAAAACTGTGTGTTAAATTCAGTAAGAATCGTATAAAACGGTTAAAATAATTTTAGAGACGCAAACTCTAAAACATTAACATGCGGCGAAC
This sequence comes from Anopheles arabiensis, assembly GCF_016920715.1. NCBI lineage: Eukaryota > Metazoa > Arthropoda > Insecta > Diptera > Culicidae > Anopheles > Anopheles arabiensis. The sequence continues at coordinate 20,758 of NC_053518.1, forward strand.
CTCTGTGCCGATGTATTTCAACCCTCGAAGCCGGCCGTGTAAACTATTCTTTCCATCGGAATCCGCACGTACGTGTAAAACTCGACATACGCAATTTGTGCTCGGTACCGTACTATAGCGTATATCAGATAATGAATTTTATTGCTAAAATAAACTAATAAATTTTGCATTAAATTTGCGCGTAACAGTACCTGTTTAACAACAAAAACATTTAATGCAAAATTCTGTGGCGATACATTTCAACCCTCGAAGCCGGCCGTGTAAACTATTCTTTCCATAGGAATCGGCACGTACGTGTGAAACTCGACATACGCAATTTGTGCTCGGTACCGTGCTATAATATTCAAATAATTAATATAATGCTAAACTAACGCGCTAATCCTTAGCAAAAATCAGTAAGCCACGGCGCGCCACCAATCGCAACCTAAAAGGAGCGAGGGCAAGCCTCCCATCTATCCGAACAAAAAAAAAACACACACTTTTATTACTTTCTTTTTATTTATTTTTTATATAACAAAAACTTCGCGGCCTTCGTGGCGTACCGGAACGATTAAAACCAGCAGCTGCAGCTACCAGACAGCTGCTTTTCTTCCTTTCTTTCTTTCCAAAACACTTTTCTTTCTTTCGTTTTATTTATTTTTATATAACAAAAAACTTTGACGCCTTCGTGGCGTACCGGAACGATGAAAACCAGCAGCTGCAGCTACCAGACAGCTGCTTTTCTTCCTTCCTTTCTTTCTTTCCAAAACACTTTTCTTTCTTTCGTTTTATTTATTTTTATATAACAAAAACTTTGACGCCTTCGTGGCGTACCGGAACGATGAAAAACCAGCAGCTGCAGCTACCAGCAACCTGCAAAAAAAACAAAACAAAACACCTTAAAATATGAATGAAATAATAAAACTTATTTGTGATAAAAAACCTACCAGCTACCAGCAACCTTCCAGCAATACAGCCCTTCCCGCAGCTGCAGCTACCAGCAACCTTCCAGCCATCCACACGAGCACGAACCGTACTTTCGTTCGTTTCTTGCGGGCTGCCTGTATGGAATATAAATAAAAAAACACGAATTAATACTCATTTATAATTATTATTACACAAATATACAAAAACAAACCTTCACAAAAGGACGCCTCGTGTTTTACGACAACAAGACAGCTTGACAGCTTCACAGTGGGCCACGAGGCGAGTTTGACCAGCATAGCATTTTGCACTGAACAATAATTCGAAGTTCGAAAGTAAAATTAAAACGAACCTCCGGTTTGATTCAATTCAAAAATTATTCTGAATCTAAAAACTGTGTGTTAAATTCAGTAAGAATCGTATAAAACGGTTAAAATAATTTTAGAGACGCAAACTCTAAAACATTAACATGCGGCGAACCTCTGTGCCGATGTATTTCAACCCTCGAAGCCGGCCGTGTAAACTATTCTTTCCATCGGAATCCGCACGTACGTGTAAAACTCGACATACGCAATTTGTGCTCGGTACCGTACTATAGCGTATATCAGATAATGAATTTTATTGCTAAAATAAACTAATAAATTTTGCATTAAATTTGCGCGTAACAGTACCTGTTTAACAACAAAAACATTTAATGCAAAATTCTGTGGCGATACATTTCAACCCTCGAAGCCGGCCGTGTAAACTATTCTTTCCATAGGAATCGGCACGTACGTGTGAAACTCGACATACGCAATTTGTGCTCGGTACCGTGCTATAATATTCAAATAATTAATATAATGCTAAACTAACGCGCTAATCCTTAGCAAAAATCAGTAAGCCACGGCGCGCCACCAATCGCAACCTAAAAGGAGCGAGGGCAAGCCTCCCATCTATCCGAACAAAAAACACACACTTTTATTACTTTCTTTTATTTATTTTTATATAACAAAAACTTCGCGGCCTTCGTGGCGTACCGGAACGATTAAAAACCAGCAGCTGCAGCTACCAGACAGCTGCTTTTCTTCCTTTCTTTCTTTCCAAAACACTTTTCTTTCTTTCGTTTTATTTATTTTTATATAACAAAAACTTTGACGCCTTCGTGGCGTACCGGAACGATGAAAAACCAGCAGCTGCAGCTACCAGACAGCTGCTTTTCTTCCTTCCTTTCTTTCTTTCCAAAACACTTTTCTTTCTTTCGTTTTATTTATTTTTATATAACAAAAACTTTGACGCCTTCGTGGCGTACCGGAACGATGAAAAACCAGCAGCTGCAGCTACCAGCAACCTGCAAAAAACAAAACAAAACACCTTAAAATATGAATGAAATAATAAAACTTATTTGTGATAAAAAACCTACCAGCTACCAGCAACCTTCCAGCAATACAGCCCTTCCCGCAGCTGCAGCTACCAGCAACCTTCCAGCCATCCACACGAGCACGAACCGTACTTTCGTTCGTTTCTTGCGGGCTGCCTGTATGGAATATAAATAAAAAACACGAATTAATACTCATTTATAATTATTATTACACAAATATACAAAAACAAACCTTCACAAAAGGACGCCTCGTGTTTTACGACAACAAGACAGCTTGACAGCTTCACAGTGGGCCACGAGGCGAGTTTGACCAGCATAGCATTTTGCACTGAACAATAATTCGAAGTTCGAAAGTAAAATTAAAACGAACCTCCGGTTTGATTCAATTCAAAAATTATTCTGAATCTAAAAACTGTGTGTTAAATTCAGTAAGAATCGTATAAAACGGTTAAAATAATTTTAGAGACGCAAACTCTAAAACATTAACATGCGGCGAACCTCTGTGCCGATGTATTTCAACCCTCGAAGCCGGCCGTGTAAACTATTCTTTCCATCGGAATCCGCACGTACGTGTAAAACTCGACATACGCAATTTGTGCTCGGTACCGTACTATAGCGTATATCAGATAATGAATTTTATTGCTAAAATAAACTAATAAATTTTGCATTAAATTTGCGCGTAACAGTACCTGTTTAACAACAAAAACATTTAATGCAAAATTCTGTGGCGATACATTTCAACCCTCGAAGCCGGCCGTGTAAACTATTCTTTCCATAGGAATCGGCACGTACGTGTGAAACTCGACATACGCAATTTGTGCTCGGTACCGTGCTATAATATTCAAATAATTAATATAATGCTAAACTAACGCGCTAATCCTTAGCAAAAAATCAGTAAGCCACGGCGCGCCACCAATCGCAACCTAAAAGGAGCGAGGGCAAGCCTCCCATCTGAACAAAAAAAAAAACACACACTTTTATTACTTTCTTTTTATTTATTTTTATATAACAAAAACTTCGCGGCCTTCGTGGCGTACCGGAACGATTAAAACCAGCAGCTGCAGCTACCAGACAGCTGCTTTTCTTCCTTTCTTTCTTTCCAAAACACTTTTCTTTCTTTCGTTTTATTTATTTTTATATAACAAAAACTTTGACGCCTTCGTGGCGTACCGGAACGATGAAAAACCAGCAGCTGCAGCTACCAGCAACCTGCAAAAAAAACAAAACAAAACACCTTAAAATATGAATGAAATAATAAAACTTATTTGTGATAAAAAACCTACCAGCTACCAGCAACCTTCCAGCAATACAGCCCTTCCCGCAGCTGCAGCTACCAGCAACCTTCCAGCCATCCACACGAGCACGAACCGTACTTTCGTTCGTTTCTTGCGGGCTGCCTGTATGGAATATAAATAAAAAACACGAATTAATACTCATTTATAATTATTATTACACAAATATACAAAAACAAACCTTCACAAAAGGACGCCTCGTGTTTTACGACAACAAGACAGCTTGACAGCTTCACAGTGGGCCACGAGGCGAGTTTGACCAGCATAGCATTTTGCACTGAACAAAAATTCGAAGTTCGAAAGTAAAATTAAAACGAACCTCCGGTTTGATTCAATTCAAAAAAATTATTCTGAATCTAAAAACTGTGTGTTAAATTCAGTAAGAATCGTATAAAACGGTTAAAATAATTTTAGAGACGCAAACTCTAAAACATTAACATGCGGCGAACCTCTGTGCCGATGTATTTCAACCCTCGAAGCCGGCCGTGTAAACTATTCTTTCCATCGGAATCCGCACGTACGTGTAAAACTCGACATACGCAATTTGTGCTCGGTACCGTACTATAGCGTATATCAGATAATGAATTTTATTGCTAAAATAAACTAATAAATTTTGCATTAAATTTGCGCGTAACAGTACCTGTTTAACAACAAAAACATTTAATGCAAAATTCTGTGGCGATACATTTCAACCCTCGAAGCCGGCCGTGTAAACTATTCTTTCCATAGGAATCGGCACGTACGTGTGAAACTCGACATACGCAATTTGTGCTCGGTACCGTGCTATAATATTCAAATAATTAATATAATGCTAAACTAACGCGCTAATCCTTAGCAAAAAATCAGTAAGCCACGGCGCGCCACCAATCGCAACCTAAAAGGAGCGAGGGCAAGCCTCCCATCTATCCGAACAAAAAAAAAACACACACTTTTATTACTTTCTTTTTATTTATTTTTATATAACAAAAAACTTCGCGGCCTTCGTGGCGTACCGGAACGATTAAAACCAGCAGCTGCAGCTACCAGACAGCTGCTTTTTCTTCTTTCTTTCTTTCCAAAACACTTTTCTTTCTTTCGTTTTATTTATTTTTATATAACAAAAACTTTGACGCCTTCGTGGCGTACCGGAACGATGAAAAACCAGCAGCTGCAGCTACCAGCAACCTGCAAAAAAAACAAAACAAAACACCTTAAAATATGAATGAAATAATAAAACTTATTTGTGATAAAAAAACCTACCAGCTACCAGCAACCTTCCAGCAATACAGCCCTTCCCGCAGCTGCAGCTACCAGCAACCTTCCAGCCATCCACACGAGCACGAACCGTACTTTCGTTCGTTTCTTGCGGGCTGCCTGTATGGAATATAAATAAAAAAACACGAATTAATACTCATTTATAATTATTATTACACAAATATACAAAAACAAACCTTCACAAAAGGACGCCTCGTGTTTTACGACAACAAGACAGCTTGACAGCTTCACAGTGGGCCACGAGGCGAGTTTGACCAGCATAGCATTTTGCACTGAACAAAAATTCGAAGTTCGAAAGTAAAATTAAAAACGAACCTCCGGTTTGATTCAATTCAAAAATTATTCTGAATCTAAAAACTGTGTGTTAAATTCAGTAAGAATCGTATAAAACGGTTAAAATAATTTTAGAGACGCAAACTCTAAAACATTAACATGCGGCGAACCTCTGTGCCGATGTATTTCAACCCTCGAAGCCGGCCGTGTAAACTATTCTTTCCATCGGAATCCGCACGTACGTGTAAAACTCGACATACGCAATTTGTGCTCGGTACCGTACTATAGCGTATATCAGATAATGAATTTTATTGCTAAAATAAACTAATAAATTTTGCATTAAATTTGCGCGTAACAGTACCTGTTTAACAACAAAAACATTTAATGCAAAATTCTGTGGCGATACATTTCAACCCTCGAAGCCGGCCGTGTAAACTATTCTTTCCATAGGAATCGGCACGTACGTGTGAAACTCGACATACGCAATTTGTGCTCGGTACCGTGCTATAATATTCAAATAATTAATATAATGCTAAACTAACGCGCTAATCCTTAGCAAAAATCAGTAAGCCACGGCGCGCCACCAATCGCAACCTAAAAGGAGCGAGGCAAGCCTCCCATCTATCCGAACAAAAAAAAACACACACTTTTATTACTTTCTTTTTATTTATTTTTATATAACAAAAACTTCGCGGCCTTCGTGGCGTACCGGAACGATTAAAAACCAGCAGCTGCAGCTACCAGACAGCTGCTTTTCTTCCTTTCTTTCTTTCCAAAACACTTTTCTTTCTTTCGTTTTATTTATTTTTATATAACAAAAACTTTGACGCCTTCGTGGCGTACCGGAACGATGAAAAACCAGCAGCTGCAGCTACCAGCAACCTGCAAAAAAAAAACAAAAACAAAACACCTTAAAATATGAATGAAATAATAAAACTTATTTGTGATAAAAAAAACCTACCAGCTACCAGCAACCTTCCAGCAATACAGCCCTTCCCGCAGCTGCAGCTACCAGCAACCTTCCAGCCATCCACACGAGCACGAACCGTACTTTCGTTCGTTTCTTGCGGGCTGCCTGTATGGAATATAAATAAAAAAACACGAATTAATACTCATTTATAATTATTATTACACAAATATACAAAAACAAACCTTCACAAAAGGACGCCTCGTGTTTTACGACAACAAGACAGCTTGACAGCTTCACAGTGGGCCACGAGGCGAGTTTGACCAGCATAGCATTTTGCACTGAACAAAAATTCGAAGTTCGAAAGTAAAATTAAAAACGAACCTCCGGTTTGATTCAATTCAAAAAATTATTCTGAATCTAAAAACTGTGTGTTAAATTCAGTAAGAATCGTATAAAACGGTTAAAATAATTTTAGAGACGCAAACTCTAAAACATTAACATGCGGCGAACCTCTGTGCCGATGTATTTCAACCCTCGAAGCCGGCCGTGTAAACTATTCTTTCCATCGGAATCCGCACGTACGTGTAAAACTCGACATACGCAATTTGTGCTCGGTACCGTACTATAGCGTATATCAGATAATGAATTTTATTGCTAAAATAAACTAATAAATTTTGCATTAAATTTGCGCGTAACAGTACCTGTTTAACAACAAAAACATTTAATGCAAAATTCTGTGGCGATACATTTCAACCCTCGAAGCCGGCCGTGTAAACTATTCTTTCCATAGGAATCGGCACGTACGTGTGAAACTCGACATACGCAATTTGTGCTCGGTACCGTGCTATAATATTCAAATAATTAATATAATGCTAAACTAACGCGCTAATCCTTAGCAAAAATCAGTAAGCCACGGCGCGCCACCAATCGCAACCTAAAAGGAGCGAGGGCAAGCCTCCCATCTATCCGAACAAAAAAAACACACACTTTTATTACTTTCTTTTTATTTATTTTTATATAACAAAAACTTCGCGGCCTTCGTGGCGTACCGGAACGATTAAAAACCAGCAGCTGCAGCTACCAGACAGCTGCTTTTCTTCCTTTCTTTCTTTCCAAAACACTTTTCTTTCTTTCGTTTTATTTATTTTTATATAACAAAAACTTTGACGCCTTCGTGGCGTACCGGAACGATGAAAAACCAGCAGCTGCAGCTACCAGCAACCTGCAAAAAAACAAAACAAAACACCTTAAAATATGAATGAAATAATAAAACTTATTTGTGATAAAAAAACCTACCAGCTACCAGCAACCTTCCAGCAATACAGCCCTTCCCGCAGCTGCAGCTACCAGCAACCTTCCAGCCATCCACACGAGCACGAACCGTACTTTCGTTCGTTTCTTGCGGGCTGCCTGTATGGAATATAAATAAAAAAAACACGAATTAATACTCATTTATAATTATTATTACACAAATATACAAAAAACAAACCTTCACAAAAGGACGCCTCGTGTTTTACGACAACAAGACAGCTTGACAGCTTCACAGTGGGCCACGAGGCGAGTTTGACCAGCATAGCATTTTGCACTGAACAAAAATTCGAAGTTCGAAAGTAAAATTAAAAACGAACCTCCGGTTTGATTCAATTCAAAAATTATTCTGAATCTAAAAACTGTGTGTTAAATTCAGTAAGAATCGTATAAAACGGTTAAAATAATTTTAGAGACGCAAACTCTAAAACATTAACATGCGGCGAACCTCTGTGCCGATGTATTTCAACCCTCGAAGCCGGCCGTGTAAACTATTCTTTCCATCGGAATCCGCACGTACGTGTAAAACTCGACATACGCAATTTGTGCTCGGTACCGTACTATAGCGTATATCAGATAATGAATTTTATTGCTAAAATAAACTAATAAATTTTGCATTAAATTTGCGCGTAACAGTACCTGTTTAACAACAAAAACATTTAATGCAAAATTCTGTGGCGATACATTTCAACCCTCGAAGCCGGCCGTGTAAACTATTCTTTCCATAGGAATCGGCACGTACGTGTGAAACTCGACATACGCAATTTGTGCTCGGTACCGTGCTATAATATTCAAATAATTAATATAATGCTAAACTAACGCGCTAATCCTTAGCAAAAATCAGTAAGCCACGGCGCGCCACCAATCGCAACCTAAAAGGAGCGAGGGCAAGCCTCCCATCTATCCGAACAAAAAAAAAAACACACACTTTTATTACTTTCTTTTTATTTATTTTTATATAACAAAAACTTCGCGGCCTTCGTGGCGTACCGGAACGATTAAAACCAGCAGCTGCAGCTACCAGACAGCTGCTTTTCTTCCTTTCTTTCTTTCCAAAACACTTTTCTTTCTTTCGTTTTATTTATTTTTATATAACAAAAACTTTGACGCCTTCGTGGCGTACCGGAACGATGAAAAACCAGCAGCTGCAGCTACCAGACAGCTGCTTTTCTTCCTTCCTTTCTTTCTTTCCAAAACACTTTTCTTTCTTTCGTTTTATTTATTTTTATATAACAAAAACTTTGACGCCTTCGTGGCGTACCGGAACGATGAAAAACCAGCAGCTGCAGCTACCAGCAACCTGCAAAAAAAAACAAAACAAAACACCTTAAAATATGAATGAAATAATAAAACTTATTTGTGATAAAAAAACCTACCAGCTACCAGCAACCTTCCAGCAATACAGCCCTTCCCGCAGCTGCAGCTACCAGCAACCTTCCAGCCATCCACACGAGCACGAACCGTACTTTCGTTCGTTTCTTGCGGGCTGCCTGTATGGAATATAAATAAAAAAAACACGAATTAATACTCATTTATAATTATTATTACACAAATATACAAAAAACAAACCTTCACAAAAGGACGCCTCGTGTTTTACGACAACAAGACAGCTTGACAGCTTCACAGTGGGCCACGAGGCGAGTTTGACCAGCATAGCATTTTGCACTGAACAAAAATTCGAAGTTCGAAAGTAAAATTAAAACGAACCTCCGGTTTGATTCAATTCAAAAAATTATTCTGAATCTAAAAACTGTGTGTTAAATTCAGTAAGAATCGTATAAAACGGTTAAAATAATTTTAGAGACGCAAACTCTAAAACATTAACATGCGGCGAACCTCTGTGCCGATGTATTTCAACCCTCGAAGCCGGCCGTGTAAACTATTCTTTCCATCGGAATCCGCACGTACGTGTAAAACTCGACATACGCAATTTGTGCTCGGTACCGTACTATAGCGTATATCAGATAATGAATTTTATTGCTAAAATAAACTAATAAATTTTGCATTAAATTTGCGCGTAACAGTACCTGTTTAACAACAAAAACATTTAATGCAAAATTCTGTGGCGATACATTTCAACCCTCGAAGCCGGCCGTGTAAACTATTCTTTCCATAGGAATCGGCACGTACGTGTGAAACTCGACATACGCAATTTGTGCTCGGTACCGTGCTATAATATTCAAATAATTAATATAATGCTAAACTAACGCGCTAATCCTTAGCAAAAATCAGTAAGCCACGGCGCGCCACCAATCGCAACCTAAAAGGAGCGAGGGCAAGCCTCCCATCTATCCGAACAAAAAAAAAACACACACTTTTATTACTTTCTTTTTATTTATTTTTATATAACAAAAAACTTCGCGGCCTTCGTGGCGTACCGGAACGATTAAAACCAGCAGCTGCAGCTACCAGACAGCTGCTTTTCTTCCTTTCTTTCTTTCCAAAACACTTTTCTTTCTTTCGTTTTATTTATTTTTATATAACAAAAACTTTGACGCCTTCGTGGCGTACCGGAACGATGAAAAACCAGCAGCTGCAGCTACCAGCAACCTGCAAAAAAAACAAAACAAAACACCTTAAAATATGAATGAAATAATAAAACTTATTTGTGATAAAAAAAACCTACCAGCTACCAGCAACCTTCCAGCAATACAGCCCTTCCCGCAGCTGCAGCTACCAGCAACCTTCCAGCCATCCACACGAGCACGAACCGTACTTTCGTTCGTTTCTTGCGGGCTGCCTGTATGGAATATAAATAAAAAACACGAATTAATACTCATTTATAATTATTATTACACAAATATACAAAAACAAACCTTCACAAAAGGACGCCTCGTGTTTTACGACAACAAGACAGCTTGACAGCTTCACAGTGGGCCACGAGGCGAGTTTGACCAGCATAGCATTTTGCACTGAACAAAAATTCGAAGTTCGAAAGTAAAATTAAAACGAACCTCCGGTTTGATTCAATTCAAAAAATTATTCTGAATCTAAAAACTGTGTGTTAAATTCAGTAAGAATCGTATAAAACGGTTAAAATAATTTTAGAGACGCAAACTCTAAAACATTAACATGCGGCGAACCTCTGTGCCGATGTATTTCAACCCTCGAAGCCGGCCGTGTAAACTATTCTTTCCATCGGAATCCGCACGTACGTGTAAAACTCGACATACGCAATTTGTGCTCGGTACCGTACTATAGCGTATATCAGATAATGAATTTTATTGCTAAAATAAACTAATAAATTTTGCATTAAATTTGCGCGTAACAGTACCTGTTTAACAACAAAAACATTTAATGCAAAATTCTGTGGCGATACATTTCAACCCTCGAAGCCGGCCGTGTAAACTATTCTTTCCATAGGAATCGGCACGTACGTGTGAAACTCGACATACGCAATTTGTGCTCGGTACCGTGCTATAATATTCAAATAATTAATATAATGCTAAACTAACGCGCTAATCCTTAGCAAAAAATCAGTAAGCCACGGCGCGCCACCAATCGCAACCTAAAAGGAGCGAGGGCAAGCCTCCCATCTATCCGAACAAAAAAAAAACACACACTTTTATTACTTTCTTTTATTTATTTTTATATAACAAAAAACTTCGCGGCCTTCGTGGCGTACCGGAACGATTAAAACCAGCAGCTGCAGCTACCAGACAGCTGCTTTTCTTCCTTTCTTTCTTTCCAAAACACTTTTCTTTCTTTCGTTTTATTTATTTTTATATAACAAAAACTTTGACGCCTTCGTGGCGTACCGGAACGATGAAAAACCAGCAGCTGCAGCTACCAGCAACCTGCAAAAAAAACAAAACAAAACACCTTAAAATATGAATGAAATAATAAAACTTATTTGTGATAAAAAACCTACCAGCTACCAGCAACCTTCCAGCAATACAGCCCTTCCCGCAGCTGCAGCTACCAGCAACCTTCCAGCCATCCACACGAGCACGAACCGTACTTTCGTTCGTTTCTTGCGGGCTGCCTGTATGGAATATAAATAAAAAACACGAATTAATACTCATTTATAATTATTATTACACAAATATACAAAAACAAACCTTCACAAAAGGACGCCTCGTGTTTTACGACAACAAGACAGCTTGACAGCTTCACAGTGGGCCACGAGGCGAGTTTGACCAGCATAGCATTTTGCACTGAACAAAAATTCGAAGTTCGAAAGTAAAATTAAAACGAACCTCCGGTTTGATTCAATTCAAAAAAATTATTCTGAATCTAAAAACTGTGTGTTAAATTCAGTAAGAATCGTATAAAACGGTTAAAATAATTTTAGAGACGCAAACTCTAAAACATTAACATGCGGCGAACCTCTGTGCCGATGTATTTCAACCCTCGAAGCCGGCCGTGTAAACTATTCTTTCCATCGGAATCCGCACGTACGTGTAAAACTCGACATACGCAATTTGTGCTCGGTACCGTACTATAGCGTATATCAGATAATGAATTTTATTGCTAAAATAAACTAATAAATTTTGCATTAAATTTGCGCGTAACAGTACCTGTTTAACAACAAAAACATTTAATGCAAAATTCTGTGGCGATACATTTCAACCCTCGAAGCCGGCCGTGTAAACTATTCTTTCCATAGGAATCGGCACGTACGTGTGAAACTCGACATACGCAATTTGTGCTCGGTACCGTGCTATAATATTCAAATAATTAATATAATGCTAAACTAACGCGCTAATCCTTAGCAAAAATCAGTAAGCCACGGCGCGCCACCAATCGCAACCTAAAAGGAGCGAGGGCAAGCCTCCCATCTATCCGAACAAAAAAAAAACACACACTTTTATTACTTTCTTTTTATTTATTTTTATATAACAAAAAACTTCGCGGCCTTCGTGGCGTACCGGAACGATTAAAACCAGCAGCTGCAGCTACCAGACAGCTGCTTTTCTTCCTTTCTTTCTTTCCAAAACACTTTTCTTTCTTTCGTTTTATTTATTTTTATATAACAAAAACTTTGACGCCTTCGTGGCGTACCGGAACGATGAAAAACCAGCAGCTGCAGCTACCAGCAACCTGCAAAAAAAAACAAAACAAAACACCTTAAAATATGAATGAAATAATAAAACTTATTTGTGATAAAAAACCTACCAGCTACCAGCAACCTTCCAGCAATACAGCCCTTCCCGCAGCTGCAGCTACCAGCAACCTTCCAGCCATCCACACGAGCACGAACCGTACTTTCGTTCGTTTCTTGCGGGCTGCCTGTATGGAATATAAATAAAAAACACGAATTAATACTCATTTATAATTATTATTACACAAATATACAAAAACAAACCTTCACAAAAGGACGCCTCGTGTTTTACGACAACAAGACAGCTTGACAGCTTCACAGTGGGCCACGAGGCGAGTTTGACCAGCATAGCATTTTGCACTGAACAAAAATTCGAAGTTCGAAAGTAAAATTAAAAACGAACCTCCGGTTTGATTCAATTCAAAAAATTATTCTGAATCTAAAAACTGTGTGTTAAATTCAGTAAGAATCGTATAAAACGGTTAAAATAATTTTAGAGACGCAAACTCTAAAACATTAACATGCGGCGAACCTCTGTGCCGATGTATTTCAACCCTCGAAGCCGGCCGTGTAAACTATTCTTTCCATCGGAATCCGCACGTACGTGTAAAACTCGACATACGCAATTTGTGCTCGGTACCGTACTATAGCGTATATCAGATAATGAATTTTATTGCTAAAATAAACTAATAAATTTTGCATTAAATTTGCGCGTAACAGTACCTGTTTAACAACAAAAACATTTAATGCAAAATTCTGTGGCGATACATTTCAACCCTCGAAGCCGGCCGTGTAAACTATTCTTTCCATAGGAATCGGCACGTACGTGTGAAACTCGACATACGCAATTTGTGCTCGGTACCGTGCTATAATATTCAAATAATTAATATAATGCTAAACTAACGCGCTAATCCTTAGCAAAAATCAGTAAGCCACGGCGCGCCACCAATCGCAACCTAAAAGGAGCGAGGGCAAGCCTCCCATCTATCCGAACAAAAAAAAAACACACACTTTTATTACTTTCTTTTTATTTATTTTTATATAACAAAAACTTCGCGGCCTTCGTGGCGTACCGGAACGATTAAAACCAGCAGCTGCAGCTACCAGACAGCTGCTTTTCTTCCTTTCTTTCTTTCCAAAACACTTTTCTTTCTTTCGTTTTATTTATTTTTATATAACAAAAAACTTTGACGCCTTCGTGGCGTACCGGAACGATGAAAAACCAGCAGCTGCAGCTACCAGCAACCTGCAAAAAAAAAACAAAACAAAACACCTTAAAATATGAATGAAATAATAAAACTTATTTGTGATAAAAAAACCTACCAGCTACCAGCAACCTTCCAGCAATACAGCCCTTCCCGCAGCTGCAGCTACCAGCAACCTTCCAGCCATCCACACGAGCACGAACCGTACTTTCGTTCGTTTCTTGCGGGCTGCCTGTATGGAATATAAATAAAAAAAACACGAATTAATACTCATTTATAATTATTATTACACAAATATACAAAAAACAAACCTTCACAAAAGGACGCCTCGTGTTTTACGACAACAAGACAGCTTGACAGCTTCACAGTGGGCCACGAGGCGAGTTTGACCAGCATAGCATTTTGCACTGAACAAAAATTCGAAGTTCGAAAGTAAAATTAAAAACGAACCTCCGGTTTGATTCAATTCAAAAAATTATTCTGAATCTAAAAACTGTGTGTTAAATTCAGTAAGAATCGTATAAAACGGTTAAAATAATTTTAGAGACGCAAACTCTAAAACATTAACATGCGGCGAACCTCTGTGCCGATGTATTTCAACCCTCGAAGCCGGCCGTGTAAACTATTCTTTCCATCGGAATCCGCACGTACGTGTAAAACTCGACATACGCAATTTGTGCTCGGTACCGTACTATAGCGTATATCAGATAATGAATTTTATTGCTAAAATAAACTAATAAATTTTGCATTAAATTTGCGCGTAACAGTACCTGTTTAACAACAAAAACATTTAATGCAAAATTCTGTGGCGATACATTTCAACCCTCGAAGCCGGCCGTGTAAACTATTCTTTCCATAGGAATCGGCACGTACGTGTGAAACTCGACATACGCAATTTGTGCTCGGTACCGTGCTATAATATTCAAATAATTAATATAATGCTAAACTAACGCGCTAATCCTTAGCAAAAATCAGTAAGCCACGGCGCGCCACCAATCGCAACCTAAAAGGAGCGAGGGCAAGCCTCCCATCTATCCGAACAAAAAAAACACACACTTTTATTACTTTCTTTTTATTTATTTTTATATAACAAAAAACTTCGCGGCCTTCGTGGCGTACCGGAACGATTAAAAACCAGCAGCTGCAGCTACCAGACAGCTGCTTTTCTTCCTTTCTTTCTTTCCAAAACACTTTTTCTTTCTTTCGTTTTATTTATTTTTATATAACAAAAACTTTGACGCCTTCGTGGCGTACCGGAACGATGAAAAACCAGCAGCTGCAGCTACCAGCAACCTGCAAAAAAAAAACAAAACAAAACACCTTAAAATATGAATGAAATAATAAAACTTATTTGTGATAAAAAAAACCTACCAGCTACCAGCAACCTTCCAGCAATACAGCCCTTCCCGCAGCTGCAGCTACCAGCAACCTTCCAGCCATCCACACGAGCACGAACCGTACTTTCGTTCGTTTCTTGCGGGCTGCCTGTATGGAATATAAATAAAAAACACGAATTAATACTCATTTATAATTATTATTACACAAATATACAAAAACAAACCTTCACAAAAGGACGCCTCGTGTTTTACGACAACAAGACAGCTTGACAGCTTCACAGTGGGCCACGAGGCGAGTTTGACCAGCATAGCATTTTGCACTGAACAAAAATTCGAAGTTCGAAAGTAAAATTAAAACGAACCTCCGGTTTGATTCAATTCAAAAAATTATTCTGAATCTAAAAACTGTGTGTTAAATTCAGTAAGAATCGTATAAAACGGTTAAAATAATTTTAGAGACGCAAACTCTAAAACATTAACATGCGGCGAACCTCTGTGCCGATGTATTTCAACCCTCGAAGCCGGCCGTGTAAACTATTCTTTCCATCGGAATCCGCACGTACGTGTAAAACTCGACATACGCAATTTGTGCTCGGTACCGTACTATAGCGTATATCAGATAATGAATTTTATTGCTAAAATAAACTAATAAATTTTGCATTAAATTTGCGCGTAACAGTACCTGTTTAACAACAAAAACATTTAATGCAAAATTCTGTGGCGATACATTTCAACCCTCGAAGCCGGCCGTGTAAACTATTCTTTCCATAGGAATCGGCACGTACGTGTGAAACTCGACATACGCAATTTGTGCTCGGTACCGTGCTATAATATTCAAATAATTAATATAATGCTAAACTAACGCGCTAATCCTTAGCAAAAATCAGTAAGCCACGGCGCGCCACCAATCGCAACCTAAAAGGAGCGAGGGCAAGCCTCCCATCTATCCGAACAAAAAAAAACACACACTTTTATTACTTTCTTTTTATTTATTTTTATATAACAAAAAACTTCGCGGCCTTCGTGGCGTACCGGAACGATTAAAACCAGCAGCTGCAGCTACCAGACAGCTGCTTTTCTTCCTTTCTTTCTTTCCAAAACACTTTTCTTTCTTTCGTTTTATTTATTTTTATATAACAAAAACTTTGACGCCTTCGTGGCGTACCGGAACGATGAAAAACCAGCAGCTGCAGCTACCAGCAACCTGCAAAAAAAACAAAACAAAACACCTTAAAATATGAATGAAATAATAAAACTTATTTGTGATAAAAAAAACCTACCAGCTACCAGCAACCTTCCAGCAATACAGCCCTTCCCGCAGCTGCAGCTACCAGCAACCTTCCAGCCATCCACACGAGCACGAACCGTACTTTCGTTCGTTTCTTGCGGGCTGCCTGTATGGAATATAAATAAAAAAACACGAATTAATACTCATTTATAATTATTATTACACAAATATACAAAAACAAACCTTCACAAAAGGACGCCTCGTGTTTTACGACAACAAGACAGCTTGACAGCTTCACAGTGGGCCACGAGGCGAGTTTGACCAGCATAGCATTTTGCACTGAACAAAAATTCGAAGTTCGAAAGTAAAATTAAAAACGAACCTCCGGTTTGATTCAATTCAAAAAATTATTCTGAATCTAAAAACTGTGTGTTAAATTCAGTAAGAATCGTATAAAACGGTTAAAATAATTTTAGAGACGCAAACTCTAAAACATTAACATGCGGCGAACCTCTGTGCCGATGTATTTCAACCCTCGAAGCCGGCCGTGTAAACTATTCTTTCCATCGGAATCCGCACGTACGTGTAAAACTCGACATACGCAATTTGTGCTCGGTACCGTACTATAGCGTATATCAGATAATGAATTTTATTGCTAAAATAAACTAATAAATTTTGCATTAAATTTGCGCGTAACAGTACCTGTTTAACAACAAAAACATTTAATGCAAAATTCTGTGGCGATACATTTCAACCCTCGAAGCCGGCCGTGTAAACTATTCTTTCCATAGGAATCGGCACGTACGTGTGAAACTCGACATACGCAATTTGTGCTCGGTACCGTGCTATAATATTCAAATAATTAATATAATGCTAAACTAACGCGCTAATCCTTAGCAAAAAATCAGTAAGCCACGGCGCGCCACCAATCGCAACCTAAAAGGAGCGAGGGCAAGCCTCCCATCTATCCGAACAAAAAAAACACACACTTTTATTACTTTCTTTTTATTTATTTTTATATAACAAAAACTTCGCGGCCTTCGTGGCGTACCGGAACGATTAAAACCAGCAGCTGCAGCTACCAGACAGCTGCTTTTCTTCCTTTCTTTCTTTCCAAAACACTTTTCTTTCTTTCGTTTTATTTATTTTTATATAACAAAAACTTTGACGCCTTCGTGGCGTACCGGAACGATGAAAAACCAGCAGCTGCAGCTACCAGCAACCTGCAAAAAAAAAAACAAAACAAAACACCTTAAAATATGAATGAAATAATAAAACTTATTTGTGATAAAAAAAACCTACCAGCTACCAGCAACCTTCCAGCAATACAGCCCTTCCCGCAGCTGCAGCTACCAGCAACCTTCCAGCCATCCACACGAGCACGAACCGTACTTTCGTTCGTTTCTTGCGGGCTGCCTGTATGGAATATAAATAAAAAAACACGAATTAATACTCATTTATAATTATTATTACACAAATATACAAAAACAAACCTTCACAAAAGGACGCCTCGTGTTTTACGACAACAAGACAGCTTGACAGCTTCACAGTGGGCCACGAGGCGAGTTTGACCAGCATAGCATTTTGCACTGAACAAAAATTCGAAGTTCGAAAGTAAAATTAAAACGAACCTCCGGTTTGATTCAATTCAAAAAATTATTCTGAATCTAAAAACTGTGTGTTAAATTCAGTAAGAATCGTATAAAACGGTTAAAATAATTTTAGAGACGCAAACTCTAAAACATTAACATGCGGCGAACCTCTGTGCCGATGTATTTCAACCCTCGAAGCCGGCCGTGTAAACTATTCTTTCCATCGGAATCCGCACGTACGTGTAAAACTCGACATACGCAATTTGTGCTCGGTACCGTACTATAGCGTATATCAGATAATGAATTTTATTGCTAAAATAAACTAATAAATTTTGCATTAAATTTGCGCGTAACAGTACCTGTTTAACAACAAAAACATTTAATGCAAAATTCTGTGGCGATACATTTCAACCCTCGAAGCCGGCCGTGTAAACTATTCTTTCCATAGGAATCGGCACGTACGTGTGAAACTCGACATACGCAATTTGTGCTCGGTACCGTGCTATAATATTCAAATAATTAATATAATGCTAAACTAACGCGCTAATCCTTAGCAAAAATCAGTAAGCCACGGCGCGCCACCAATCGCAACCTAAAAGGAGCGAGGGCAAGCCTCCCATCTATCCGAACAAAAAAAAACACACACTTTTATTACTTTCTTTTTATTTATTTTTATATAACAAAAACTTCGCGGCCTTCGTGGCGTACCGGAACGATTAAAACCAGCAGCTGCAGCTACCAGACAGCTGCTTTTCTTCCTTTCTTTCTTTCCAAAACACTTTTCTTTCTTTCGTTTTATTTATTTTTATATAACAAAAAACTTTGACGCCTTCGTGGCGTACCGGAACGATGAAAAACCAGCAGCTGCAGCTACCAGCAACCTGCAAAAAAAAAACAAAACAAAACACCTTAAAATATGAATGAAATAATAAAACTTATTTGTGATAAAAAAACCTACCAGCTACCAGCAACCTTCCAGCAATACAGCCCTTCCCGCAGCTGCAGCTACCAGCAACCTTCCAGCCATCCACACGAGCACGAACCGTACTTTCGTTCGTTTCTTGCGGGCTGCCTGTATGGAATATAAATAAAAAAAACACGAATTAATACTCATTTATAATTATTATTACACAAATATACAAAAAACAAACCTTCACAAAAGGACGCCTCGTGTTTTACGACAACAAGACAGCTTGACAGCTTCACAGTGGGCCACGAGGCGAGTTTGACCAGCATAGCATTTTGCACTGAACAAAAATTCGAAGTTCGAAAGTAAAATTAAAAACGAACCTCCGGTTTGATTCAATTCAAAAAAATTATTCTGAATCTAAAAACTGTGTGTTAAATTCAGTAAGAATCGTATAAAACGGTTAAAATAATTTTAGAGACGCAAACTCTAAAACATTAACATGCGGCGAACCTCTGTGCCGATGTATTTCAACCCTCGAAGCCGGCCGTGTAAACTATTCTTTCCATCGGAATCCGCACGTACGTGTAAAACTCGACATACGCAATTTGTGCTCGGTACCGTACTATAGCGTATATCAGATAATGAATTTTATTGCTAAAATAAACTAATAAATTTTGCATTAAATTTGCGCGTAACAGTACCTGTTTAACAACAAAAACATTTAATGCAAAATTCTGTGGCGATACATTTCAACCCTCGAAGCCGGCCGTGTAAACTATTCTTTCCATAGGAATCGGCACGTACGTGTGAAACTCGACATACGCAATTTGTGCTCGGTACCGTGCTATAATATTCAAATAATTAATATAATGCTAAACTAACGCGCTAATCCTTAGCAAAAATCAGTAAGCCACGGCGCGCCACCAATCGCAACCTAAAAGGAGCGAGGGCAAGCCTCCCATCTATCCGAACAAAAAAAACACACACTTTTATTACTTTCTTTTTATTTATTTTTATATAACAAAAACTTCGCGGCCTTCGTGGCGTACCGGAACGATTAAAAACCAGCAGCTGCAGCTACCAGACAGCTGCTTTTCTTCCTTTCTTTCTTTCCAAAACACTTTTCTTTCTTTCGTTTTATTTATTTTTATATAACAAAAACTTTGACGCCTTCGTGGCGTACCGGAACGATGAAAAACCAGCAGCTGCAGCTACCAGCAACCTGCAAAAAAAAAAACAAAACACCTTAAAATATGAATGAAATAATAAAACTTATTTGTGATAAAAAACCTACCAGCTACCAGCAACCTTCCAGCAATACAGCCCTTCCCGCAGCTGCAGCTACCAGCAACCTTCCAGCCATCCACACGAGCACGAACCGTACTTTCGTTCGTTTCTTGCGGGCTGCCTGTATGGAATATAAATAAAAAAAACACGAATTAATACTCATTTATAATTATTATTACACAAATATACAAAAAACAAACCTTCACAAAAGGACGCCTCGTGTTTTACGACAACAAGACAGCTTGACAGCTTCACAGTGGGCCACGAGGCGAGTTTGACCAGCATAGCATTTTGCACTGAACAAAAATTCGAAGTTCGAAAGTAAAATTAAAAACGAACCTCCGGTTTGATTCAATTCAAAAAATTATTCTGAATCTAAAAACTGTGTGTTAAATTCAGTAAGAATCGTATAAAACGGTTAAAATAATTTTAGAGACGCAAACTCTAAAACATTAACATGCGGCGAACCTCTGTGCCGATGTATTTCAACCCTCGAAGCCGGCCGTGTAAACTATTCTTTCCATCGGAATCCGCACGTACGTGTAAAACTCGACATACGCAATTTGTGCTCGGTACCGTACTATAGCGTATATCAGATAATGAATTTTATTGCTAAAATAAACTAATAAATTTTGCATTAAATTTGCGCGTAACAGTACCTGTTTAACAACAAAAACATTTAATGCAAAATTCTGTGGCGATACATTTCAACCCTCGAAGCCGGCCGTGTAAACTATTCTTTCCATAGGAATCGGCACGTACGTGTGAAACTCGACATACGCAATTTGTGCTCGGTACCGTGCTATAATATTCAAATAATTAATATAATGCTAAACTAACGCGCTAATCCTTAGCAAAAATCAGTAAGCCACGGCGCGCCACCAATCGCAACCTAAAAGGAGCGAGGGCAAGCCTCCCATCTATCCGAACAAAAAAAAACACACACTTTTATTACTTTCTTTTTATTTATTTTTATATAACAAAAACTTCGCGGCCTTCGTGGCGTACCGGAACGATTAAAACCAGCAGCTGCAGCTACCAGACAGCTGCTTTTTCTTCCTTTCTTTCTTTCCAAAACACTTTTCTTTCTTTCGTTTTATTTATTTTTATATAACAAAAACTTTGACGCCTTCGTGGCGTACCGGAACGATGAAAAACCAGCAGCTGCAGCTACCAGCAACCTGCAAAAAAAAAAACAAAACAAAACACCTTAAAATATGAATGAAATAATAAAACTTATTTGTGATAAAAAAAACCTACCAGCTACCAGCAACCTTCCAGCAATACAGCCCTTCCCGCAGCTGCAGCTACCAGCAACCTTCCAGCCATCCACACGAGCACGAACCGTACTTTCGTTCGTTTCTTGCGGGCTGCCTGTATGGAATATAAATAAAAAACACGAATTAATACTCATTTATAATTATTATTACACAAATATACAAAAACAAACCTTCACAAAAGGACGCCTCGTGTTTTACGACAACAAGACAGCTTGACAGCTTCACAGTGGGCCACGAGGCGAGTTTGACCAGCATAGCATTTTGCACTGAACAAAAATTCGAAGTTCGAAAGTAAAATTAAAAACGAACCTCCGGTTTGATTCAATTCAAAAAATTATTCTGAATCTAAAAACTGTGTGTTAAATTCAGTAAGAATCGTATAAAACGGTTAAAATAATTTTAGAGACGCAAACTCTAAAACATTAACATGCGGCGAACCTCTGTGCCGATGTATTTCAACCCTCGAAGCCGGCCGTGTAAACTATTCTTTCCATCGGAATCCGCACGTACGTGTAAAACTCGACATACGCAATTTGTGCTCGGTACCGTACTATAGCGTATATCAGATAATGAATTTTATTGCTAAAATAAACTAATAAATTTTGCATTAAATTTGCGCGTAACAGTACCTGTTTAACAACAAAAACATTTAATGCAAAATTCTGTGGCGATACATTTCAACCCTCGAAGCCGGCCGTGTAAACTATTCTTTCCATAGGAATCGGCACGTACGTGTGAAACTCGACATACGCAATTTGTGCTCGGTACCGTGCTATAATATTCAAATAATTAATATAATGCTAAACTAACGCGCTAATCCTTAGCAAAAATCAGTAAGCCACGGCGCGCCACCAATCGCAACCTAAAAGGAGCGAGGGCAAGCCTCCCATCTATCCGAACAAAAAAAAACACACACTTTTATTACTTTCTTTTTATTTATTTTTATATAACAAAAAACTTCGCGGCCTTCGTGGCGTACCGGAACGATTAAAACCAGCAGCTGCAGCTACCAGACAGCTGCTTTTCTTCCTTTCTTTCTTTCCAAAACACTTTTCTTTCTTTCGTTTTATTTATTTTTATATAACAAAAACTTTGACGCCTTCGTGGCGTACCGGAACGATGAAAAACCAGCAGCTGCAGCTACCAGCAACCTGCAAAAAAAAAACAAAAACAAAACACCTTAAAATATGAATGAAATAATAAAACTTATTTGTGATAAAAAAAACCTACCAGCTACCAGCAACCTTCCAGCAATACAGCCCTTCCCGCAGCTGCAGCTACCAGCAACCTTCCAGCCATCCACACGAGCACGAACCGTACTTTCGTTCGTTTCTTGCGGGCTGCCTGTATGGAATATAAATAAAAAAAACACGAATTAATACTCATTTATAATTATTATTACACAAATATACAAAAAACAAACCTTCACAAAAGGACGCCTCGTGTTTTACGACAACAAGACAGCTTGACAGCTTCACAGTGGGCCACGAGGCGAGTTTGACCAGCATAGCATTTTGCACTGAACAAAAATTCGAAGTTCGAAAGTAAAATTAAAACGAACCTCCGGTTTGATTCAATTCAAAAAATTATTCTGAATCTAAAAACTGTGTGTTAAATTCAGTAAGAATCGTATAAAACGGTTAAAATAATTTTAGAGACGCAAACTCTAAAACATTAACATGCGGCGAACCTCTGTGCCGATGTATTTCAACCCTCGAAGCCGGCCGTGTAAACTATTCTTTCCATCGGAATCCGCACGTACGTGTAAAACTCGACATACGCAATTTGTGCTCGGTACCGTACTATAGCGTATATCAGATAATGAATTTTATTGCTAAAATAAACTAATAAATTTTGCATTAAATTTGCGCGTAACAGTACCTGTTTAACAACAAAAACATTTAATGCAAAATTCTGTGGCGATACATTTCAACCCTCGAAGCCGGCCGTGTAAACTATTCTTTCCATAGGAATCGGCACGTACGTGTGAAACTCGACATACGCAATTTGTGCTCGGTACCGTGCTATAATATTCAAATAATTAATATAATGCTAAACTAACGCGCTAATCCTTAGCAAAAATCAGTAAGCCACGGCGCGCCACCAATCGCAACCTAAAAGGAGCGAGGGCAAGCCTCCCATCTATCCGAACAAAAAAAAACACACACTTTTATTACTTTCTTTTTATTTATTTTTATATAACAAAAACTTCGCGGCCTTCGTGGCGTACCGGAACGATTAAAACCAGCAGCTGCAGCTACCAGACAGCTGCTTTTCTTCCTTTCTTTCTTTCCAAAACACTTTTTCTTTCTTTCGTTTTATTTATTTTTATATAACAAAAACTTTGACGCCTTCGTGGCGTACCGGAACGATGAAAAACCAGCAGCTGCAGCTACCAGCAACCTGCAAAAAAAAAACAAAACAAAACACCTTAAAATATGAATGAAATAATAAAACTTATTTGTGATAAAAAAACCTACCAGCTACCAGCAACCTTCCAGCAATACAGCCCTTCCCGCAGCTGCAGCTACCAGCAACCTTCCAGCCATCCACACGAGCACGAACCGTACTTTCGTTCGTTTCTTGCGGGCTGCCTGTATGGAATATAAATAAAAAAACACGAATTAATACTCATTTATAATTATTATTACACAAATATACAAAAACAAACCTTCACAAAAGGACGCCTCGTGTTTTACGACAACAAGACAGCTTGACAGCTTCACAGTGGGCCACGAGGCGAGTTTGACCAGCATAGCATTTTGCACTGAACAAAAATTCGAAGTTCGAAAGTAAAATTAAAACGAACCTCCGGTTTGATTCAATTCAAAAAATTATTCTGAATCTAAAAACTGTGTGTTAAATTCAGTAAGAATCGTATAAAACGGTTAAAATAATTTTAGAGACGCAAACTCTAAAACATTAACATGCGGCGAACCTCTGTGCCGATGTATTTCAACCCTCGAAGCCGGCCGTGTAAACTATTCTTTCCATCGGAATCCGCACGTACGTGTAAAACTCGACATACGCAATTTGTGCTCGGTACCGTACTATAGCGTATATCAGATAATGAATTTTATTGCTAAAATAAACTAATAAATTTTGCATTAAATTTGCGCGTAACAGTACCTGTTTAACAACAAAAACATTTAATGCAAAATTCTGTGGCGATACATTTCAACCCTCGAAGCCGGCCGTGTAAACTATTCTTTCCATAGGAATCGGCACGTACGTGTGAAACTCGACATACGCAATTTGTGCTCGGTACCGTGCTATAATATTCAAATAATTAATATAATGCTAAACTAACGCGCTAATCCTTAGCAAAAATCAGTAAGCCACGGCGCGCCACCAATCGCAACCTAAAAGGAGCGAGGGCAAGCCTCCCATCTATCCGAACAAAAAAAAAAACACACACTTTTATTACTTTCTTTTTATTTATTTTTATATAACAAAAAACTTCGCGGCCTTCGTGGCGTACCGGAACGATTAAAACCAGCAGCTGCAGCTACCAGACAGCTGCTTTTCTTCCTTTCTTTCTTTCCAAAACACTTTTTCTTTCTTTCGTTTTATTTATTTTTATATAACAAAAACTTTGACGCCTTCGTGGCGTACCGGAACGATGAAAAACCAGCAGCTGCAGCTACCAGCAACCTGCAAAAAAAAAACAAAACAAAACACCTTAAAATATGAATGAAATAATAAAACTTATTTGTGATAAAAAACCTACCAGCTACCAGCAACCTTCCAGCAATACAGCCCTTCCCGCAGCTGCAGCTACCAGCAACCTTCCAGCCATCCACACGAGCACGAACCGTACTTTCGTTCGTTTCTTGCGGGCTGCCTGTATGGAATATAAATAAAAAAACACGAATTAATACTCATTTATAATTATTATTACACAAATATACAAAAACAAACCTTCACAAAAGGACGCCTCGTGTTTTACGACAACAAGACAGCTTGACAGCTTCACAGTGGGCCACGAGGCGAGTTTGACCAGCATAGCATTTTGCACTGAACAAAAATTCGAAGTTCGAAAGTAAAATTAAAACGAACCTCCGGTTTGATTCAATTCAAAAAATTATTCTGAATCTAAAAACTGTGTGTTAAATTCAGTAAGAATCGTATAAAACGGTTAAAATAATTTTAGAGACGCAAACTCTAAAACATTAACATGCGGCGAACCTCTGTGCCGATGTATTTCAACCCTCGAAGCCGGCCGTGTAAACTATTCTTTCCATCGGAATCCGCACGTACGTGTAAAACTCGACATACGCAATTTGTGCTCGGTACCGTACTATAGCGTATATCAGATAATGAATTTTATTGCTAAAATAAACTAATAAATTTTGCATTAAATTTGCGCGTAACAGTACCTGTTTAACAACAAAAACATTTAATGCAAAATTCTGTGGCGATACATTTCAACCCTCGAAGCCGGCCGTGTAAACTATTCTTTCCATAGGAATCGGCACGTACGTGTGAAACTCGACATACGCAATTTGTGCTCGGTACCGTGCTATAATATTCAAATAATTAATATAATGCTAAACTAACGCGCTAATCCTTAGCAAAAATCAGTAAGCCACGGCGCGCCACCAATCGCAACCTAAAAGGAGCGAGGGCAAGCCTCCCATCTATCCGAACAAAAAAAAAAACACACACTTTTATTACTTTCTTTTTATTTATTTTTATATAACAAAAAACTTCGCGGCCTTCGTGGCGTACCGGAACGATTAAAACCAGCAGCTGCAGCTACCAGACAGCTGCTTTTCTTCCTTTCTTTCTTTCCAAAACACTTTTTCTTTCTTTCGTTTTATTTATTTTTATATAACAAAAACTTTGACGCCTTCGTGGCGTACCGGAACGATGAAAAACCAGCAGCTGCAGCTACCAGCAACCTGCAAAAAAAACAAAACAAAACACCTTAAAATATGAATGAAATAATAAAACTTATTTGTGATAAAAAAAACCTACCAGCTACCAGCAACCTTCCAGCAATACAGCCCTTCCCGCAGCTGCAGCTACCAGCAACCTTCCAGCCATCCACACGAGCACGAACCGTACTTTCGTTCGTTTCTTGCGGGCTGCCTGTATGGAATATAAATAAAAAACACGAATTAATACTCATTTATAATTATTATTACACAAATATACAAAAACAAACCTTCACAAAAGGACGCCTCGTGTTTTACGACAACAAGACAGCTTGACAGCTTCACAGTGGGCCACGAGGCGAGTTTGACCAGCATAGCATTTTGCACTGAACAAAAATTCGAAGTTCGAAAGTAAAATTAAAACGAACCTCCGGTTTGATTCAATTCAAAAAAATTATTCTGAATCTAAAAACTGTGTGTTAAATTCAGTAAGAATCGTATAAAACGGTTAAAATAATTTTAGAGACGCAAACTCTAAAACATTAACATGCGGCGAACCTCTGTGCCGATGTATTTCAACCCTCGAAGCCGGCCGTGTAAACTATTCTTTCCATCGGAATCCGCACGTACGTGTAAAACTCGACATACGCAATTTGTGCTCGGTACCGTACTATAGCGTATATCAGATAATGAATTTTATTGCTAAAATAAACTAATAAATTTTGCATTAAATTTGCGCGTAACAGTACCTGTTTAACAACAAAAACATTTAATGCAAAATTCTGTGGCGATACATTTCAACCCTCGAAGCCGGCCGTGTAAACTATTCTTTCCATAGGAATCGGCACGTACGTGTGAAACTCGACATACGCAATTTGTGCTCGGTACCGTGCTATAATATTCAAATAATTAATATAATGCTAAACTAACGCGCTAATCCTTAGCAAAAATCAGTAAGCCACGGCGCGCCACCAATCGCAACCTAAAAGGAGCGAGGGCAAGCCTCCCATCTATCCGAACAAAAAAAACACACACTTTTATTACTTTCTTTTTATTTATTTTTATATAACAAAAACTTCGCGGCCTTCGTGGCGTACCGGAACGATTAAAACCAGCAGCTGCAGCTACCAGACAGCTGCTTTTCTTCCTTTCTTTCTTTCCAAAACACTTTTCTTTCTTTCGTTTTATTTATTTTTATATAACAAAAACTTTGACGCCTTCGTGGCGTACCGGAACGATGAAAAACCAGCAGCTGCAGCTACCAGCAACCTGCAAAAAAAAAAACAAAACAAAACACCTTAAAATATGAATGAAATAATAAAACTTATTTGTGATAAAAAAAACCTACCAGCTACCAGCAACCTTCCAGCAATACAGCCCTTCCCGCAGCTGCAGCTACCAGCAACCTTCCAGCCATCCACACGAGCACGAACCGTACTTTCGTTCGTTTCTTGCGGGCTGCCTGTATGGAATATAAATAAAAAAAACACGAATTAATACTCATTTATAATTATTATTACACAAATATACAAAAAACAAACCTTCACAAAAGGACGCCTCGTGTTTTACGACAACAAGACAGCTTGACAGCTTCACAGTGGGCCACGAGGCGAGTTTGACCAGCATAGCATTTTGCACTGAACAAAAATTCGAAGTTCGAAAGTAAAATTAAAACGAACCTCCGGTTTGATTCAATTCAAAAAATTATTCTGAATCTAAAAACTGTGTGTTAAATTCAGTAAGAATCGTATAAAACGGTTAAAATAATTTTAGAGACGCAAACTCTAAAACATTAACATGCGGCGAACCTCTGTGCCGATGTATTTCAACCCTCGAAGCCGGCCGTGTAAACTATTCTTTCCATCGGAATCCGCACGTACGTGTAAAACTCGACATACGCAATTTGTGCTCGGTACCGTACTATAGCGTATATCAGATAATGAATTTTATTGCTAAAATAAACTAATAAATTTTGCATTAAATTTGCGCGTAACAGTACCTGTTTAACAACAAAAACATTTAATGCAAAATTCTGTGGCGATACATTTCAACCCTCGAAGCCGGCCGTGTAAACTATTCTTTCCATAGGAATCGGCACGTACGTGTGAAACTCGACATACGCAATTTGTGCTCGGTACCGTGCTATAATATTCAAATAATTAATATAATGCTAAACTAACGCGCTAATCCTTAGCAAAAATCAGTAAGCCACGGCGCGCCACCAATCGCAACCTAAAAGGAGCGAGGGCAAGCCTCCCATCTATCCGAACAAAAAAAAAACACACACTTTTATTACTTTCTTTTTATTTATTTTTATATAACAAAAAACTTCGCGGCCTTCGTGGCGTACCGGAACGATTAAAAACCAGCAGCTGCAGCTACCAGACAGCTGCTTTTCTTCCTTTCTTTCTTTCCAAAACACTTTTCTTTCTTTCGTTTTATTTATTTTTATATAACAAAAAACTTTGACGCCTTCGTGGCGTACCGGAACGATGAAAAACCAGCAGCTGCAGCTACCAGCAACCTGCAAAAAAAAAACAAAACAAAACACCTTAAAATATGAATGAAATAATAAAACTTATTTGTGATAAAAAAAACCTACCAGCTACCAGCAACCTTCCAGCAATACAGCCCTTCCCGCAGCTGCAGCTACCAGCAACCTTCCAGCCATCCACACGAGCACGAACCGTACTTTCGTTCGTTTCTTGCGGGCTGCCTGTATGGAATATAAATAAAAAAAACACGAATTAATACTCATTTATAATTATTATTACACAAATATACAAAAAACAAACCTTCACAAAAGGACGCCTCGTGTTTTACGACAACAAGACAGCTTGACAGCTTCACAGTGGGCCACGAGGCGAGTTTGACCAGCATAGCATTTTGCACTGAACAAAAATTCGAAGTTCGAAAGTAAAATTAAAAACGAACCTCCGGTTTGATTCAATTCAAAAAATTATTCTGAATCTAAAAACTGTGTGTTAAATTCAGTAAGAATCGTATAAAACGGTTAAAATAATTTTAGAGACGCAAACTCTAAAACATTAACATGCGGCGAACCTCTGTGCCGATGTATTTCAACCCTCGAAGCCGGCCGTGTAAACTATTCTTTCCATCGGAATCCGCACGTACGTGTAAAACTCGACATACGCAATTTGTGCTCGGTACCGTACTATAGCGTATATCAGATAATGAATTTTATTGCTAAAATAAACTAATAAATTTTGCATTAAATTTGCGCGTAACAGTACCTGTTTAACAACAAAAACATTTAATGCAAAATTCTGTGGCGATACATTTCAACCCTCGAAGCCGGCCGTGTAAACTATTCTTTCCATAGGAATCGGCACGTACGTGTGAAACTCGACATACGCAATTTGTGCTCGGTACCGTGCTATAATATTCAAATAATTAATATAATGCTAAACTAACGCGCTAATCCTTAGCAAAAATCAGTAAGCCACGGCGCGCCACCAATCGCAACCTAAAAGGAGCGAGGGCAAGCCTCCCATCTATCCGAACAAAAAAAAAACACACACTTTTATTACTTTCTTTTTATTTATTTTTATATAACAAAAACTTCGCGGCCTTCGTGGCGTACCGGAACGATTAAAAACCAGCAGCTGCAGCTACCAGACAGCTGCTTTTCTTCCTTTCTTTCTTTCCAAAACACTTTTCTTTCTTTCGTTTTATTTATTTTTATATAACAAAAACTTTGACGCCTTCGTGGCGTACCGGAACGATGAAAAACCAGCAGCTGCAGCTACCAGCAACCTGCAAAAAAAACAAAACAAAACACCTTAAAATATGAATGAAATAATAAAACTTATTTGTGATAAAAAAAACCTACCAGCTACCAGCAACCTTCCAGCAATACAGCCCTTCCCGCAGCTGCAGCTACCAGCAACCTTCCAGCCATCCACACGAGCACGAACCGTACTTTCGTTCGTTTCTTGCGGGCTGCCTGTATGGAATATAAATAAAAAAACACGAATTAATACTCATTTATAATTATTATTACACAAATATACAAAAACAAACCTTCACAAAAGGACGCCTCGTGTTTTACGACAACAAGACAGCTTGACAGCTTCACAGTGGGCCACGAGGCGAGTTTGACCAGCATAGCATTTTGCACTGAACAAAAATTCGAAGTTCGAAAGTAAAATTAAAACGAACCTCCGGTTTGATTCAATTCAAAAAATTATTCTGAATCTAAAAACTGTGTGTTAAATTCAGTAAGAATCGTATAAAACGGTTAAAATAATTTTAGAGACGCAAACTCTAAAACATTAACATGCGGCGAACCTCTGTGCCGATGTATTTCAACCCTCGAAGCCGGCCGTGTAAACTATTCTTTCCATCGGAATCCGCACGTACGTGTAAAACTCGACATACGCAATTTGTGCTCGGTACCGTACTATAGCGTATATCAGATAATGAATTTTATTGCTAAAATAAACTAATAAATTTTGCATTAAATTTGCGCGTAACAGTACCTGTTTAACAACAAAAACATTTAATGCAAAATTCTGTGGCGATACATTTCAACCCTCGAAGCCGGCCGTGTAAACTATTCTTTCCATAGGAATCGGCACGTACGTGTGAAACTCGACATACGCAATTTGTGCTCGGTACCGTGCTATAATATTCAAATAATTAATATAATGCTAAACTAACGCGCTAATCCTTAGCAAAAAATCAGTAAGCCACGGCGCGCCACCAATCGCAACCTAAAAGGAGCGAGGGCAAGCCTCCCATCTATCCGAACAAAAAAAAAAACACACACTTTTATTACTTTCTTTTTATTTATTTTTATATAACAAAAACTTCGCGGCCTTCGTGGCGTACCGGAACGATTAAAAACCAGCAGCTGCAGCTACCAGACAGCTGCTTTTCTTCCTTTCTTTCTTTCCAAAACACTTTTCTTTCTTTCGTTTTATTTATTTTTATATAACAAAAAACTTTGACGCCTTCGTGGCGTACCGGAACGATGAAAAACCAGCAGCTGCAGCTACCAGCAACCTGCAAAAAAAAAACAAAACAAAACACCTTAAAATATGAATGAAATAATAAAACTTATTTGTGATAAAAAAACCTACCAGCTACCAGCAACCTTCCAGCAATACAGCCCTTCCCGCAGCTGCAGCTACCAGCAACCTTCCAGCCATCCACACGAGCACGAACCGTACTTTCGTTCGTTTCTTGCGGGCTGCCTGTATGGAATATAAATAAAAAAAACACGAATTAATACTCATTTATAATTATTATTACACAAATATACAAAAAACAAACCTTCACAAAAGGACGCCTCGTGTTTTACGACAACAAGACAGCTTGACAGCTTCACAGTGGGCCACGAGGCGAGTTTGACCAGCATAGCATTTTGCACTGAACAAAAATTCGAAGTTCGAAAGTAAAATTAAAAACGAACCTCCGGTTTGATTCAATTCAAAAAAATTATTCTGAATCTAAAAACTGTGTGTTAAATTCAGTAAGAATCGTATAAAACGGTTAAAATAATTTTAGAGACGCAAACTCTAAAACATTAACATGCGGCGAACCTCTGTGCCGATGTATTTCAACCCTCGAAGCCGGCCGTGTAAACTATTCTTTCCATCGGAATCCGCACGTACGTGTAAAACTCGACATACGCAATTTGTGCTCGGTACCGTACTATAGCGTATATCAGATAATGAATTTTATTGCTAAAATAAACTAATAAATTTTGCATTAAATTTGCGCGTAACAGTACCTGTTTAACAACAAAAACATTTAATGCAAAATTCTGTGGCGATACATTTCAACCCTCGAAGCCGGCCGTGTAAACTATTCTTTCCATAGGAATCGGCACGTACGTGTGAAACTCGACATACGCAATTTGTGCTCGGTACCGTGCTATAATATTCAAATAATTAATATAATGCTAAACTAACGCGCTAATCCTTAGCAAAAATCAGTAAGCCACGGCGCGCCACCAATCGCAACCTAAAAGGAGCGAGGGCAAGCCTCCCATCTATCCGAACAAAAAAAAAAACACACACTTTTATTACTTTCTTTTTATTTATTTTTATATAACAAAAAACTTCGCGGCCTTCGTGGCGTACCGGAACGATTAAAAACCAGCAGCTGCAGCTACCAGACAGCTGCTTTTCTTCCTTTCTTTCTTTCCAAAACACTTTTCTTTCTTTCGTTTTATTTATTTTTATATAACAAAAACTTTGACGCCTTCGTGGCGTACCGGAACGATGAAAAACCAGCAGCTGCAGCTACCAGCAACCTGCAAAAAAAAAACAAAAACAAAACACCTTAAAATATGAATGAAATAATAAAACTTATTTGTGATAAAAAAACCTACCAGCTACCAGCAACCTTCCAGCAATACAGCCCTTCCCGCAGCTGCAGCTACCAGCAACCTTCCAGCCATCCACACGAGCACGAACCGTACTTTCGTTCGTTTCTTGCGGGCTGCCTGTATGGAATATAAATAAAAAACACTTTTAAACACGAAGGAAATAATAAAACTTTTACGTGATAGAAAGAAATTATCTATGTTATTTTAACTCCAATTGCTGTATAAATTAATAAGATAATTTCTGGAACCGAAGAACTGTCAATGAATGTTATCGTTAGTAGCTATTGCTGGAGTTCTTTTTAGTTTTTCAATATTAAGACATGATTTACTATCAATTTGCTCCTCCACGGCGGTTTAAACAGTTGTACAAAACATGTGCTTGGGTTCGAGATAGACCGGCGTTACGCGTAACGTAGAGGGCTGAGCTTTACTTTTACCAAACGTGCCAAAGTAAAGATCAGCCCTCTGCGTTACGTTGGAGAAGCGTTACATTCCTTATAACATTCCCAAGCAGCATTTTTATGGCCATTTTGTCATCCACGCGGTCGAGCAGTGCAGGTTATTGAATTAAAACAGGGGTATCCAAACTTTACACTTCGCGGGCCGCATTGCTCCGCAAGTATCGTTTTTGGGAGCAATTTGACGTCACCTTTAGCTAATAGTCGAACGTTTAAAGCTCCTTTAGATAAGAAAAAGCAAATGGATGTATCAAAATTGTGTAACTTACTAGTATTGAAGCTACCCGAATAGCCAAAATTGCTTAAGCAGCCAATTTTGGCAAGCTAAAGATCGCTGCTTGAATTCGCTTTTTGCAGTAGATAAACAGCATCAAAGTTCCAGGTGGACCTTCTAAATAGTGCCTGAGCAGCTTTCATATGCCAGGGTGTCGGGGATTATTTTTCTTTGTGTTTTAATTTTAAGCAAGCATCATTTAAATAAACAACTAATTTTTTTGTTTTTTTGTGCATTTTTATTTGTGAACTGTAAATTTTCATAACGTTCACAGAGTTTAAAATAATTTACAGTTAAATCAAAGTCTTCTCCCAAGCGCCACAGATTAAGCTTAAACGACTGGAAAATTAAATATCCATAGAAAAAAATGAAAGCTCCACAGCTTCATTGGTTTGATCAAGAGATGGCGTATTACAACTCATCATTATATTGCTATCCTTTTCTTGCAATGTGTTTCTATTGGAAACACACGTCTGGATGGTTCGAGTTCAGATAATAGAGTGAGAGTTTATTTACAAGTGTATATAATAGTTCATGCTTTCGGGTTGGACAATACCCAACATCTGTCAAATGACAGTTCGACCCAACTAACCTACAATGACAGTTCGCTTCAACCAACACTCCTCCTCGAACTGGCTTTCCTAAATCGTAACCAGTCCTATTTCTTGACGCAATTTACTTAGTCTAATACGCGCAAGCGGCTTCGTCAACAAATCTGCTAACATGTTTTCTGTAGGACAGTATCTGATATTAATGACTTCCTTTTGCTGCAAATCGCGCACAAAGAAATAACGTGTCTCGATATGCTTGCTACGTCGCTCTATACGTTCACTATTAACCATTTTGATGCAACTTTGATTGTCCTCAAACACTTCTATAGGCTCTTTAATTTCTAGTCCTACTTCTTCTAGCAATCGTCTAACCCATATAAGCTCCTGACAACCTTCAGCTAATGCTACGAATTCGGCCTCGGTAGAGCTTAAAGCAACGCAGGTTTGTTTTCGAGAACCCCATGCAACAACTCCTCCACCTAACAGGATTAGAAAACCGGAGTTAGATTTTCTTGAGTTGGAGTCACTTGCCCAATCGGCATCTACGTACATTTGTACTTGTTGGTTTGTTGAACCTAGCTGCAACTTATGATCAATAGTTGCTATCAAATATCGCAAAACTCTTTTCGCTTCTATCCAATCTTGTTGAGTTGGTTTACTGGATTTTTGAGCTAATATTGATGTACTAATAGCGATATCTGGTCTAGTGTGCACGGCTATGTAAAGCAGACCTCCAATGAGACTAAGATAATTTTTGTTATCTGGAAGTGGCTCACAATCCTCCTCCTTCTGCTTTAAGTAGCCTAATTCAATGGGTACCGGAGTCATTTTGGCATTTTCCAGGTTGAATCTTTTCGCAAGTTTTTGAATGTATCCAGATTGTCCTAACTTGTATCCTTGCTCATCCTTTTCAATTTCAATACCTAGGAAATGATGAATATCCCCTAAATTGGTCATTTTGAAGTTGTTTTTCAGATGTTCCAAAATAGCTTCAAATTCACTATTTGTCTGAGTTATGATTATCAAATCATCAACGTATACCAGTACATAAGCAAAAGCTTGTCCGTGCTTTCTTGTGTAAAGGCAAGGATCTGAATTACATTGTACAAAATCTATTGCTTTGAAAGTAGAATCGACCTTTTGGTGCCAAACACGCGCGGACTGTTTCAATCCGTATAAACTCCTCCTTAATCGACATACCGTGTCTTTATCGCCTATAGCGTACCCTTCGGGTTGTTTCATGTAAATGGTCTCTGCTAAATCTCCATTAAGATAAGCATTCTTTACATCAACGTGTTTAACAATCATATTTTTCTGGCTAGCTACAGTTAGCAGTACTCTAAAAGTAGTCTGTTTCATTACTGGAGAAAATATCTCATCATAATCTGTTCCGAATTTTTGTGTAAATCCCTGCGCAACTAGTCTAGCTTTGTAACGAATTGTATTGTTATCCTCATTTACTTTGGTTTTAAAAACCCATTTACAACCTATTGGTTTAGAATCGGTTGGTAACTTGACTAAGTCCCAGGTGTTGTTATCAAGGAGTGATTGGTATTCCTCATCCATTGCCTCTCGCCACTTACTAGCATCTTCACTATGTAAAGCTTCATTTACAGTACGTGGATCATGCATTATGGCTTGGCTGGTTGTATGATTCGCAACTAATCCATGTAAATCTGGAGGATCAACAAGGGTCTCAGTTTCATGGTCTACACCAGAAATACAACGAACTGCTATTTCTGGTCCTACATAGTCGTTGTAACGTGTTGGTAACTTGTGAGGCCTTTCACTACGTCTTAAAGTTTCTGTATGTTGCGTTTGAGATGTTTCAACCAGGTTATCGGAAAGCGTAGGATCATAATCTAAACTAACAAACGTATTTCGGGTTTGTTCACTGTCTGGGAGCATCTCTTGATTGTGACTGCTACATTCGTTTATGAAAATAACGTCGCGACTTCTCATAACGTCTTTCCTTTCAGGATCATAAAGC
The DNA here is from genome assembly GCF_016920715.1 of Anopheles arabiensis. NCBI lineage: Eukaryota > Metazoa > Arthropoda > Insecta > Diptera > Culicidae > Anopheles > Anopheles arabiensis. The sequence goes on from NC_053518.1 coordinate 56,449, forward strand.
CTATATGCCTTAGCAGTTTCGTCATATCCTACGAGTATTACTTCCTTAGACTTCCTATCCCATTTCAATCGCTTTTGCTTTGGAATGTGTGCCATCGCTTTTGATCCAAACACACGAATGTGAGTGAGGTTAGGCTTGCGACCACTCCAAGCTTCTTCCGGAGTTAGATTATGCCCCTTCGTGGGTGATCTATTGATGAGATACTTGGCCGTTAGAACAGCTTCCGCCCAAAAGGGTTTGGGTAAATTTGCATCAAACAGCATGCAACGCGCTTTTTCTACTACTGTTCTATTGAACCTTTCCGCTAGGCCATTTTGTTCTGGGGTATACTCGGTTGAAGTTTGATGTTTGATCCCTAGTTCTTTTAACCTGTTTTGTAATAATTGGTTCGTATATTCCTTTCCATTGTCACTACGCAATATTTTTAGTTTGCGCCCGGTCTCTCTTTCCGCTTTGATACGAAAATCTTCAAAAGCTCCTAATACTTCCGCTTCTGATTTTTGTTTTAAGAAATATACAGCAACTCTTCTTGTTTTATCGTCTATGAACGTTATAAAATATCGCTTTCCTCCTAATGACGTTTCTTCCATTGGACCGCATATGTCCGAATGAACGATTTCTAATATATCTTCGGCTCGACTGCCTATTTTAGGAAATGGGAGACGACACTGTTTTCCTTTCGCACATATTACGCAATTTTCAGACTCAATCCCATTAAACGTTATACCGGATGCTAATCCATCTTTTAACATCTTTAAATTGCTATAATTAAGGTGTCCCATTCTTCTATGCCATGTAGCTGAATCTACAGCTTTAGATGTAACCGCCATCGCAAAACTATCTTTTCTCTCTTCTAACGGGAATAAGCCATTCGTAACGTCGTGACTACCGGTTGCAATAACAATGCCGTTTGGTCCAGTCACTTTTACTCCTTTGTTGGTAAAATGAACTTCTTTGCCCTGTCGAACTATTTGGCTAATCGATAATAAATTGTTTGATATTCCCGGGACATACTTCACATTTTCTACGTTAACCGTTGTGCCCTTTGGAATGCATTTTGTGTTAAACCTGATAGAGCCTTTCGCAATAACTTCCATCGCTTGTTTATCCGCTGCTCTTACAGTACCACTTGCCGCACACTCGTTTTCTAACAAATTACGATTGTTCGTGAAATGTTCAGACGCACCTGAATCAAAGTACCACGTATCGTTATTCGCACCACTCATTGTTCCCACTGTTCCCAGCACCATGCTTAACGAAGACGCATTCACTGTACAGTTTCGGGCAATATGGCCGAACTTACCGCAACGCCTGCACTTCGGTCCCTTTGTCTGCTTCGATGGTACACCTTGTTGATTTCTCGGCTGCCATTGATGCTTCGTCGTTCCAAGAAAGACCGCCTTTTCAGATGACGCACTCGATTTGTATTCCTGCAGCAACTTAGCTTTTATGATATCGCCAGTTATCGCCGTTCCAGAATTTTCTAGCGCCATGATCATCGGCTTGTATTCATCAGGTAACCCGGCGAGAAGTAACGTGCCGATCCACTCTTCACTGATGTCGAAACCAATACCACGCAACTGGTGTGCTGTGCCCACTATGTCGTTCACGAAACTTTCCATAGACGCACACGATGCTAACGTTGTGTTGATGAGTTTCCTTAGAAGTCCTACACGACGCGTTAGTCCCGTATCCTCGAACGCTGCTTCCAGCTTCTTCCACACGTCCCGCGCAGTTTCCGCATCTTTAACATGGACGTAATTGATCGGGTCCAACAGCAAAATAATTTTTGCTCTCGCTTTCCGGCACTTCTGCTTGTCCACTTTCGTCTCATCTTCCGGTTTTACCGCCTGCCACAGGTCCTCCAACTCAAGGAAAGTTTCTACAGCAAACTTCCACGTTGGCCAATTTTCGCGACCAACAAGCCTTTCAATCGACGGTAAATTATTTGCAGAACTGGTAGCCATTTTGTTTTACTGCGTTGGGTCTGGGCCCATAACCTATTGGAAACACACGTCTGGATGGTTCGAGTTCAGATAATAGAGTGAGAGTTTATTTACAAGTGTATATAATAGTTCATGCTTTCGGGTTGGACAATACCCAACATCTGTCAAATGACAGTTCGACCCAACTAACCTACAATGACAGTTCGCTTCAACCAACAGTTTCGACAAGTTTCATCTTATCATGACCTATATAGCTTTCTAACTTTCTGAGCAAAAATCTATGTGAATGGTCGTCTGGTCAGATACGTGGGTATCAACACCAACGACCATTACTCAAATCTCATTCGCCTCAGAGCTGGTGGTTTCCGTTGGAGTTTAGTATTTAAACAATCGTATTGCCGTTCCAGTTCTAGCGATGCATAACTTCAATGCGAAACCATACAACAGTACAGAGGAAATGAGAAAGCTCTCCTCCAAGCGATGAAGCTCAACTGGTTGGGGTATCTCACCAACAGAGAGCGCCACCAGCTTTTTTGATATTTTTAGAATGCATGAGTCGTTTGCCGTCTGCTAAACGAAGTCTTTCTATATTCCGTTTAGGTAGAGAGCTTGAGTCGTTTAGAAGCCGTTTAGTGGTCTTTTAGTGGATTTGTGGCATTTGGGCTTCTTCTTTGGTACAACAACCGCTGTCGGTCAAGGCCTGCTTGTGCCCACTAGTGAAGTGAGCTTGGCTTTCAGTGACTTATTGTTACCATAGCAGGATAGTCAGTCCTACGTATGGGGTTAAACGGTCTATTCGGGGCTTAAACCCATCACGGACATGTTGTTAAGTCGTACAAGTTGACGACTGTACCACCAGACCGGCCCATAAATCAAAGTCACTTCACTACATATTGCTACTTCAAATAACTAATCTAACTGGAGTAGTGGTGTTAAACAGGAATCACGAGGCGAAGAAATCCAGTACGTGTAAACGAGCGAACGAATGAGATTATCAGTTATATTTTCCTCGTCATTGCCGCGTGGACAATACGCTAAACATATCGCTAAAGCTTCATCTACACGATTAGCGAAAATTTTATATGGAATTGACACCTCGCACGCAGATTTCTGCATACGATTGCACATTGTGAACAAATATGCTATTCGTGTATAAACGCCTTAAAACACATGGGGGGTCAAATTTAAAGCATTAGTGGGATCGGAGCGTTGAGACCAGGCTTTCTCGTTTTGGTATAAATAATCACATGCGTGTAAGATATGTCTGATCTGATATCTGAAGAGAGAAGAATGGAATTCCGAAAATGATACCGGCTCACTTGCTCATTTGGCGCATTCGAGCAATCGCCTTTGTTTCGCTCAGGGAGGCGATGATCCGGATCTTTAAAAAAACTGATGCATGTTTCACTCGCTCAATTTACTGATCCGGATCATTTGAACGAATCCGGATCTGATCTTACATCACTAAACTGGAGCACAAACCACGAGACGGCGTCTGTCTTTGACACTTTGACACACACAAGAGCCACCTTGTACCGATGTCATGCATTAAAAAGCTATAAAATTCCACCTAGTCCGGTTCACGTTCTTTACAAACCTTCAAGTTCTATCATGAATCCTACACATAGTGCTATTAAGCCGCAAAGTTCCGTGCGTTTGTTAAAAGTATTATGATTGCACAAAGTACCGTTTCATCTCTTAATCACCCACAAAGTACGACATCGGAACGATTTTTCGTTAAACAGTCCTAAATTAGCTATGGAGTTCGAGCTGTCTATTTGGGACTGGTTGAACTTCGATTCCCTGCCAACTACCCATTAAGATTAAGCTTAACCCAAGCGCCACAGATTAAGCTTAAACGACTGGAAAATTGAATATCCATAGAAAAAAATATGAAAGCTCCACAGCTTCATTGGTTTGATCAATAGATGGCGTATTACAACTCATCATTATATTGCTATCCTTTTCTTGCAATGTGTTTCGACAAGTTTCATCTTATCATGACCTATATAGCCTTATAACTTTCTGAACAAAAATCTATATGAATGGTCGTGTGGTCAGATACGTGGGTATCAACACCAACGACCAATACTCAAATCTCACTTGCTTCTGTGCTGGTGGTTTCCATTGAAGTTTAGTATTTAAACAATTGTATCGCCGTTCTAGTTCTAGCGATGCATAATTTCAATACGAAACCATACAACAGTACAGAGGAAATGAGAAAGCTCTCCTCCAAGCGATGAAGCTCAACTGGTTGGGGTATCCCACCAACAGAGAGCGCCACCAGGTTTTTCGCTATTTTTAGAATGCATGAGTCGTTTGCCGTCTGCTAAACGAAGTCTTTCTATATTCCGTTTAGGTAGAGAACTTGAGTCGTTTAGAAGCCGTTTAGTGGTCGTTTAGTGGATTTGTGGCACTTGGGAAACGACTGGAAAATCGAATAGCCATAAAAAAAAAAAACAAAAACTCCATAGCTTCATTGGTTTGCTCAATTAGCAATAAATTAAATAAGCATAAAATCTTTAATATTCACCCCTTTTTCATTATTTTACTGTTCTGATTCTCTTAATCACAAAACCTGCCGAACCATTGGCTGAAAGCAAAACTGCCGAAAAAAAGCATAATTTTTTGATATTTTGAAAAATATGTAATGAAATGGTGTGAAACTTCGTATGTGAATAACAAATAAGTACACTTTCACTACAAAATTGTGTTTTGTGAAATTCTCCGCATTTGTGCAGAATTTCACGTTTTTAGCTACTCTGCCGAAAATAGGTACACTGCCGAAAACTGGTACAGTTACCCTAGGTGTAATTGTTGTAATGAGCGCGATGTGATTAGGATTGGATTTCGGAGAGCCGTGCAGGGCTTGGGGGATAGACAATTTTGGTCGATAAAAAATCATTTTTAATTATTTAAAAAAATGGTTTGCCTACACTAAACACTAAACACGATGGGTATCGACTTCAAGTAGGGATTTGAAAGAAATAGTTATACTGTCAGTTTTCGTGAGCACGATTATCTTAAAATGTCGTTTCAAAGTAGTTTCGATGTTTTCATACTCTCTGTCCTCAGAGCAAGCAACAAGCATGTCATCCACATACAACAGTATTTTTATGTCGGATGCATGGACGTAGCTTTTGAGCCGGTCTCGTAGTACAGTCGTCAACTCGTACGACTTAACAACATGCCTGTCATGGGTTCAATCCCCAAATAGACCGCGCCGCCATACGTAGGACTGACTATCCTGCTATGGGGGGAATCAATTAGTCACTGAAAGCCTAGCCCACAAGTAGGTACAGCCAGGCCTTGACCGACATCGGTTGTTGAGCGAAAGAAGAAGAAGAAGCATGGACGTAACTACAACGACGAAGACGATTTCTTTGCATCGACATAACATATAAAACCTTTATTCCCTAATTATACAATACTATTCCACGGGCCCGTGTTAATCCTATCTGCCCTAGCTCAGCCGCACGAATGAGAAATACTCACTGCATGCATGTTACTTTAGTAACAATAAATTTATTTCCGATAATTTTCAACAACGGCGATTCGATCTTAATGCGCACGCTTAAAAATTTGTCCGGTCTCTCTCGTGTTTGCTTTCTAACTCCTTGCTGCTAATTGCGCCAAACTCGACCTTCCTTGACCCTTTCGCTAAGGTTTGCGACCTTAGCATGAAGCGCTAGTCATCTCGCTCTTATCACTGCCTAATCTCCTGATCGTACGCTAGCGCCAATCTGCGCTTGGTGGTGGAATCGCTCCGGTTAATCCGTTCGCTTCAACTCGCTGACAGGTGTTTGTTTACATCATACCGCGTGCCAAAACGTGTCAACAATGCACTATCTCTCTCAATGCTCTGGTCAGCGTCCTGTAATTCACGCACATCCTTCCACGCACACATCATACGAAAGCCGTCGACTGCTATCGCTGAGTGGCACACCCAGGTGGACAGAATGGCTAAGTTCGATCGGACCACAACAAGTATGAATGACCATCGATCACGCTTGTTCTTCACAAACAGACAAGGATCTGCTTCTCAAGAATGGTACCCCAAACTCCGAAGCACTTCGGTTATAATGAGCACTTCGGTTCGGATTTGAGGGCTTGGTTCCATACTCTTCCTGCTTGCTTTAAACCATATAAACTCTTTTTCAGCGGACACACGTCATTTTTTGAACCAATTTCAAATCCAGTGGGTTGTTTCATATAGAACGTCTCTGCCAGGTCTCCATACAAGTATGCCGACTTAACGTCCACATGTTTCTGTTATAATCACACCATCCATTCACTTGCAAGGCTCAACGAGAAGTGCCGGGTTTTATTTCTCATTTCTCTCCGTACAGTTACATGCTATAATATGCTATAATCTAGTCTAATCTAATCTAATCTATAATCTAATCTTAAATCTACAATAATGGATATAACAGTTTCACAATCAACTTTCTTGTTGCAGCGATTGATAACAACGTGCGAAAAGTGGTCTGCTTCGCCACGGGGGCAAAAACTTTGTCATAGTCCGCACCATACACTTGGCTGAATCCTTTTGGAACAAGTCTTGCCTTGTATTGGACTACTTTGCCGTCACCGTCCATCTTTCTTTTAAAAACCCACTTACTGCCCACAGCTTTGCGATCTTTGGGCAAAGAAGCGATTTCCCATGTGGCATTTTCGTGCAAGGACTTGATCTCCTCCTACATTGCACGCTTGCACAAGTCTAGATCTGGGCAACTCATGGCTTCTTCAAATGTACGGGACTCGCAATACTCCTGGGTGATTAAAATTCTTTCATTTGAGGATATTCTTACCATTCCAGTTGTTTCTCGGTTTTATGTTTGAACTAATTACAAGATTTATTGCACGAATTAAATAATACAAAACACAATACAATGCAGTATGGGGCCGCGCGCACGAGCCGCACCGTGAGCCCTACCGGAAGTCCTGCTCGACCGGTAGTCTGGTATACACTTACTGCTTTAGGTGCGCTCTGCACACACTTAGCGCGCATCGCTAAGTGCGGCGTGGTAGTGTGCGTGAGCGCAGTGTTGATTCCTGGATGTCGACCAGCAGCAGCGCAACTGCTACGGCGAATCCAGGGCTCGGCACGTCTATCCACAACACTCGGAAACGTTGAGGTGGTACACCCTTTGTGCTACGGGATGATCGTCGAACCGTCAGCTCCTCAGCTGCCCTTTCGAGAGTGTGTTCATCATCACCGTCATCAGTGGCGGATTAAGGGTATCGGGGGCCCTAGGCGGAAAGACGAGTTGAGTACTCTGTCCATACGGCATACTATAGAATGGCGATCTACGGGGCCCCGAAATCGGCGGGCCCCAGGCGACCGCCTAGTCCGCCTACCGTTAGATCCGCCACTGACCGTCATCTTCGTTCGTAGTATCGCACATACTGGAATCCGTATCCATTAGCTCCTCCTCAACTAGAGTTTTATCTGTGCTGTCTTCTTCTTCACATTCTAGACGATCACCGACATCGACCGAAAGGCAAATCGTCGTCGATTTCGCACTCAACAATTTGAGGATTCGTCTTTTTAGAACAATTAATCGCATCATGTTCGAAATCCTCCATTTCGATAAATTTTGCCTCACGACTGAGGGTTATCTTATTGGTGGTAGGATCTACACACTTAAAAAAATTTGCCGAATCTTGGTTAATTTTTACCGAGATCTGCACAACTGAGATCTCGGCAAAGATCTCGGTTAAATTTATGTTGCCGAAATCTCGGTTAAAAATGCAATTGACATTTTGTTTTGACGTTTACGTTTATCCGAGATTTTCGGTTAGAGCAATCCGAGATTTCAGCTAATTATAAAAACAATTTTTTTTAGTAGTTTTATTTGCGTAAAAAGTTAGTTTGAGTTATAAAAACAAACTCAATTATTTATTGAGCCATAGCCATAGCAGCCTGAGACCATGCTGATTGCCGGTCTACATTTTCTGCAGCATGATGCCACCATGGTATCTGTAGTTGGACGGCAGGAAGTAACCTCCTCCCCCATTATGAGAGTTGTGGTGGGATAGGAAGCGCAGGGACAAGCGCCGGTACAACACCAGATGGTGTACAGCGTCTGGATGTAGTAAAGGTGCAGGAAGATGGGCCGGGCATGGAGCGGGCACCGGTACAGACACGGTTCTGTAAAGCGGGCAGAGTGAAACAAGCCTGAGTGCCCTGTCATATTTTCATTTATTTTTCACACTATTAATTTTATAACACAAAATCACTCCGAAAGGTTTCTGTAAACGAAGTAGCCGCGTGTAATCGAAGTAGTCTTTTATAGATTTCGATTCATTACAAGTTAGTCTCAAATCATCCATTGACAAGAACGGTCGCATGAAAGAGAAACTTGTTATATAAAAAAAAAACTTCCAAGGTACAGTTAGTCCAAAAAGTATTCGTCTAGCTGAATATTTTGCAGAAAAAGACGAATTATGGCCGCAATAGGCATGGGGTGGTAAAAGTAGTCATAGGGTTTGATAAAGGGACCATCAATACACACGTTTTGCTAAAAAAAATATTTAAATAGTGTTATAACAACCAAAATACATAAAAAACTAAAAAAAGTCGTTTGAGGGGCGCGCAAAAAGTATTCGTCCATCAGACTTTTGGCATAATATGCGTAAGAAAACAAAGGTTATGGAATTAAAAAAATTTCCTGATCGTGTTTCTTATTGCATTTATGACTATTGGTGACTACTTGCACAACGCAAGAACTCATTTGAACCTTTAAAAAGGCGTATTTTTGATCCACTTATCCTACAAGACTTGTTCCAATTATTCTCTGGTAGAAATATTGCATTTCCGGACTACGTGGCCAAGTTCCATTGAAAAAATGGCAACTGATATCATATTGAGAGTATACTTAATCATTTTTATCATTTTGGTTTCAGCTGGTTTGGCGTTTCGGGCAAATTACAATGCCCTGTATGTTCTCCAGTTCGACTGTTCTTGAAACATGTGATACATTTTAAGTAAAAATTCTGAGAACTGGGACTCAAAGTACTTAAAAACTGCATTAATATGTTTCCCCATCTCGTCTCCTATCATTTTGAATTATTTTTCTAGCTCACCTTACCTCACTGAGCCCTAGTATCATGACTCCATGATGCTACCGTTACACGAAATTTTGATGTAGCATCTTAGTAGACTGTTTTCGCTATGGTAGACGTCGGCCGTATGACCTTGGCGATTTGTTTAAACATGTTTTAAAATGTTAGTAGAGCCTAATTTGAAATAAATTCCTGAATTATTTGATGCACCTTAACAGGTTTGGCCACTTTCTGTGTATGGTATTATTCAAACAAAACATGTTTGTAACAACTCACCCATTCAAGCTATTACATGACCAGCTACGATGAAATGCAGCATGACCCATCAACCAAATGTGACCCATCTCTTTTCCTGATCTTATTGACCATCACAAAATGCACTGATTCCTTGGTAAAATTTGAGTTTTTGGACATTAAACCGCTTCTTTCGTTAGATTAACCGTCAAGGATGGCTGCTTACATGGCAGTTTGTCACACAATTAGTGTCAGAAAAATGGCCAAACTCTGATCAAATGAAGGAACGAGGCCTCCCACACATTTTGTAACCTTCAAAAATGGGTAGGATAGGTTATGCATAAGTTAAAGATACGATTTGCGCCATCATGCTCCAATCATTTAACTACCCCGCCTTTAGTGCCTCTCTGACCGCTTGAAGTGTAATTGAAACAACAGAAATGCATTATTTTAGAAGGAAGTCACCAGTAGATTGATAATAATAAATTTAATTCACGTCTACGTAGTGTTTGTCCAGCGTAAATAATTAAAAAGCTAGATGGACGAATACTTTTTGCGCGCCCCTCAAACGCCTTTTTTTAGTTTTTTATGTATTTTGGTTGCTATTGCACTATTTAAATGGTTATTTTTTAGCAAAATATGTGTATTGATGGTCCCTTTATCAAACCTCATCATTACTTTTATCGCTACATACGTATTGCGGCCATAATTCGCCTTTTTCTGTAAAATATTCAGCTAGACGAATACTTTTTGGACTGACTGTATTTCAAACAACAGAGTTCCTTTAGTTTCTGTATCGACAAAATGATGAATGACAGAGAGAAAACCGAGCCTCGACTAACTCAAATAGTATAGCCGAAATTTCGGTTATTTTGACGGATGACCTGGATGGCAGCAGTGTTAACGTACGTAATCGGCATGTTGTGTTGCCGAGTTTCGGTTAAAATATTTGTTTAACTGATATTTCAGTTTTAAATAGTACTGATTATCGGCAATGGGAAATTTTCAACTGACATATCAGTAAAACATATCAGAGCGGACGGATTTCGGCAGTTGTATTAACCGTGGTCGTGAAATATTTTTAAGTGTGTAGTATCAAAAGCCCCATGCACGGATCGTTTCCGTGTGCGACTGTGTGGTTGAAACGCTTTCACGCCAGCAAGAAATGAAAAATACGCGCTCCACCGTCATCGTGGTCATCGTCGTCGTCGTTGTGGGGGAGAGTGTTGCAACCCTGGGTACGTAGCAATCCGCAGCATGAGGTGAGGGAGAAACCACCAACGAGCCCAAAGCTTGCGCCAGCGAGTCACTAGCAATGGAAGGGGCGCCCGGCGATTGAGCTCGACGAATAGTACTCCCGGGTTGGCCTACTTGTGACCCAGCGGTCTCCATTCATTTCCTTCAGGGAGCATACACGGGCCGGGCATGGAGCGGGCACCGGTACAGACACGGTTCTGTAAAGCGGGCAGAGTGAAACAAGCCTGAGTGCCCTGTCATATTTTCATTTATTTTTCACACTATTAATTTTATAACACAAAATCACTCCGAAAGGTTTCTGTAAACGAAGTAGCCGCGTGTAATCGAAGTAGTCTTTTATAGATTTCGATTCATTACAAGTTAGTCTCAAATCATCCATTGACAAGAACGGTCGCATGAAAGAGAAACTTGTTATATAAAAAAAACTTCCAAGGTACAGTTAGTCCAAAAAGTATTCGTCTAGCTGAATATTTTGCAGAAAAAGACGAATTATGGCCGCAATAGGCATGGGGTGGTAAAAGTAGTCATAGGGTTTGATAAAGGGACCATCAATACACACGTTTTGCTAAAAAAATATTTAAATAGTGTTATAACAACCAAAATACATAAAAACTAAAAAAGTCGTTTGAGGGGCGCGCAAAAGTATTCGTCCATCAGACTTTTGGCATAATATGCGTAAGAAAACAAAGGTTATGGAATTAAAAAATTTCCTGATCGTGTTTCTTATTGCATTTATGACTATTGGTGACTACTTGCACAACGCAAGAACTCATTTGAACCTTTAAAAAGGCGTATTTTTGATCCACTTATCCTACAAGACTTGTTCCAATTATTCTCTGGTAGAAATATTGCATTTCCGGACTACGTGGCCAAGTTCCATTGAAAAATGGCAACTGATATCATATTGAGAGTATACTTAATCATTTTTATCATTTTGGTTTCAGCTGGTTTGGCGTTTCGGGCAAATTACAATGCCCTGTATGTTCTCCAGTTCGACTGTTCTTGAAACATGTGATACATTTTAAGTAAAAATTCTGAGAACTGGGACTCAAAGTACTTAAAACTGCATTAATATGTTTCCCCATCTCGTCTCCTATCATTTTGAATTATTTTTCTAGCTCACCTTACCTCACTGAGCCCTAGTATCATGACTCCATGATGCTACCGTTACACGAAATTTTGATGTAGCATCTTAGTAGACTGTTTTCGCTATGGTAGACGTCGGCCGTATGACCTTGGCGATTTGTTTAAACATGTTTTAAAATGTTAGTAGAGCCTAATTTGAAATAAATTCCTGAATTATTTGATGCACCTTAACAGGTTTGGCCACTTTCTGTGTATGGTATTATTCAAACAAAACATGTTTGTAACAACTCACCCATTCAAGCTATTACATGACCAGCTACGATGAAATGCAGCATGACCCATCAACCAAATGTGACCCATCTCTTTTCCTGATCTTATTGACCATCACAAAATGCACTGATTCCTTGGTAAAATTTGAGTTTTTGGACATTAAACCGCTTCTTTCGTTAGATTAACCGTCAAGGATGGCTGCTTACATGGCAGTTTGTCACACAATTAGTGTCAGAAAATGGCCAAACTCTGATCAAATGAAGGAACGAGGCCTCCCACACATTTTGTAACCTTCAAAATGGGTAGGATAGGTTATGCATAAGTTAAAGATACGATTTGCGCCATCATGCTCCAATCATTTAACTACCCCGCCTTTAGTGCCTCTCTGACCGCTTGAAGTGTAATTGAAACAACAGAAATGCATTATTTTAGAAGGAAGTCACCAGTAGATTGATAATAATAAATTTAATTCACGTCTACGTAGTGTTTGTCCAGCGTAAATAATTAAAAAGCTAGATGGACGAATACTTTTGCGCGCCCCTCAAACGCCTTTTTTAGTTTTTATGTATTTTGGTTGCTATTGCACTATTTAAATGGTTATTTTTAGCAAAATATGTGTATTGATGGTCCCTTTATCAAACCTCATCATTACTTTTATCGCTACATACGTATTGCGGCCATAATTCGCCTTTTTCTGTAAAATATTCAGCTAGACGAATACTTTTGGACTGACTGTATTTCAAACAACAGAGTTCCTTTAGTTTCTGTATCGACAAAATGATGAATGACAGAGAGAAAACCGAGCCTCGACTAACTCAAATAGTATAGCCGAAATTTCGGTTATTTTGACGGATGACCTGGATGGCAGCAGTGTTAACGTACGTAATCGGCATGTTGTGTTGCCGAGTTTCGGTTAAAATATTTGTTTAACTGATATTTCAGTTTTAAATAGTACTGATTATCGGCAATGGGAAATTTTCAACTGACATATCAGTAAAACATATCAGAGCGGACGGATTTCGGCAGTTGTATTAACCGTGGTCGTGAAATATTTTTAAGTGTGTAGTATCAAAGCCCCATGCACGGATCGTTTCCGTGTGCGACTGTGTGGTTGAAACGCTTTCACGCCAGCAAGAAATGAAAAATACGCGCTCCACCGTCATCGTGGTCATCGTCGTCGTCGTTGTGGGGGAGAGTGTTGCAACCCTGGGTACGTAGCAATCCGCAGCATGAGGTGAGGGAGAAACCACCAACGAGCCCAAAGCTTGCGCCAGCGAGTCACTAGCAATGGAAGGGGCGCCCGGCGATTGAGCTCGACGAATAGTACTCCCGGGTTGGCCTACTTGTGACCCAGCGGTCTCCATTCATTTCCTTCAGGGAGCATACACGGGACCCTCAGGACGCGTTGTTCCCAGTACTACTCGACCGAGGGCATCGAAATTTGTTAGTAAAAGAATCAACTGGCCGACCCGGGCCGCAGCACGCGTAGCATGGTGTCGCGTCAGTTGGGCACAAGCGTCGATCAGGCGTGCTTCAGCGATAATGCACATATACACGCACTACGTAGACGGAGCATTCCCCGGTGAGCGATGTTCGAGCTCACACCCTTCAGGCCCGTCAAAGTTCATGTTGTGCGTGATTGGACTGTTTTGGTCTGAAATAATGGAGGAAATATTATACTTTTTCTATTTTGATAGTTTTAGTAAATTCTGGAAAATGCACAAGCTATTCTACAAGCTCTGAAATATGCCTTTATTTGAAAAATATCGCCCCTTCCCTCGGCCACTCCATTACTTCCCACGCCAGCGGGAAATCGTTCTCCCCGCGGGAAAGGTTCAACGACCCCCAGGACCGGCTTGTAGCATAGTCGGGATCGCAGCGAGCGGCGGCAGCTGGCTGGCCCTAAACAGTGACGACAAAGTTTTGTTATTATAAACGAGGGTCAGGTACGGGCCGCAATATTGCACCAGGCTAGCAGGAACCTGGCCCATGCCGGAACGGGTAGCGAAGGCGTCCCCGCTTTTTTCGAATATTCGTGAAGAGACGAGCCCCCAGAGAAAAAGAACCGTTGCTCAGAGGAAGGGGAGCTTCGATTGCCATTGGCTGCAGTGGTGACGTGGGTGTATGAGTTGTGGAGTATGTGTGTGTGTATGTGTGCGTGTGTGTGTGTGTGTGTGTGTGTGTGTGTGTGTGTGTGTGTGTGTGTGTGTGTGTGATGGAATGTCATACCACAGTAGTGAACTGATTTTACTGTGATGGAATGTTTCGGACTTCTAGAAAAATATAAATAGCCTTTAAGTTTTGATAAAATAAAGAAAATTAAAGGGCATTTCTTGAATGAAGAATTTACGATTTTGTCATTTCCGTCTCCTTTTATTGATGGCTTTACTGACATTCAATACGCATTGTGTAGGTATCGTTTGCCGAAACTCGGCCTGCGCTGTTTGTGCCGCTTTTGGATGATGATGATGAAATGAACCATTAAAAAACAAAACATACGCGAGAAAGCGAGAGCATTTGGCTGTTGCGGCTACAAGAAGGACACAGAGTATTTGTGTGCTGGTTTCGTTGGTTTTCTAATGCCAGTATGAGACTGGAACCGAGCAGAGGAAACACGAAGCGAGGCAAACATGCTCACGTGTGTACTACACTAGCCATCCGGGTTGGGAGGTAGTGGACGAGGTCGGCTACGTGCTCTCCTGTACTCCTGGTCGATGTAACGTTTTGTTGACGGTACAGCTATAAATCATACGCAATCGTGAATGTGTAAACAACGCCCCTAAACAACCTGCTATAACGAACCTGCAATAAAAGCACAAATCAACATACCACGCCATGACAACGTTGCTTTTCCATTGATCAAGCACGTGTGGTTGAGCAAAACAATAACAACTCCGACTACTACCATTGCGTGCACACTATCCAACTGCTAGTACGCTTTCGCGACACATCATCATCGTGGCACACAATGTCAAAAGAAGAGAGAAAAGTGTCCCCAAAGATATCAGGCGTCGAGGGACAGCTGGAGTACGACTCGGGTGACAATCGTGGGAAGACAAAAGTTGTTAAGTGAAAGCGACATTTCCCCCCTTCTCGGTTATCGGTTCGAAAAGATGGAGTAACCACTTCCGTTAACGTTGTTTTTTGTTGTTGGTCTCTGCTGTTTCACCGTCGATTGACATTCACATCCCACTCACGTGAGGTGAAATCTGTTTTGAACTGCTTGCCTCCCCCCAGATATGACTCGATTGGCAGCGGAATGGAACTACGCTGCACGCTGCATCTATCTTCAGTACTCCACTGTAGAAGCACACACACAAACACAGAAACCCTCCTTGGGCCGGCGAAAAAGAGGTTTCATTTTTTAATCCATCCGTCGCTACCCAGCGCTCATATTTGTGTCCAATGCGAGGAGAGTACCCGCTGATGGCCATCTTTGGATGCCATTTGTGTGAGGGGGAGAGCGTGGGGCAAAAAGGTAGTATAACTGTTGTGTTCCCCTATCCTCTGTAGGTGTGTGGTGGATTAGAAAGAACCGAACCGAAGGCGGAATGGTCACACACATCTTCCCCTTTTTCGGCGAAAGATGCGCGATGGAAGAAAAACAGCGGCTCAGTCGTAGTAGGAGGGTCGGCCGTTCTTAGTGCCGTTTTTCCCCAACCGCTGCGGCGAGTAGAGCACGCGCGGGTTTGTGTAATTGTTAAATAGTAAGCGCCGTTGCGACCAAGGCCCCATCGTCCGGCGGAGGTGAACCACGCAGTTGTCTGGATGTAGTTCGATGTTCTCGAACTCGAACTGGTGAGCTGGTGCATTTGGGTTGTCGCCAAAGGTTGTAAACCTGATCGGTTGAAAAAAAAATATATTAATATATTTATATTTTTTGTTGCTTACTTTTTAACAAATAAGTTGTTTCAGATTTTCAAGGGACGATTTTCCCATGGTCAAAATTTTATCATATAGTTCCAATTTCTTAAGCAACGTTTTGTTTAACCCAAACGCTTTCAGTTGGTTCCGCTCTACAGATGGTACGGATCCTACCTCTTTCTTACCGATGCCAATGCCCCTTCCATGGGCCAACTGCTCGGCGACTATGCTGACATGACAGAGACGTTCATCGGCAGCGAAACATGCGCTCTTTCTCCACATTCGTGCAATTACTGGCCATCGAATGGGGCGGAATCTCGACCTGTTCGGCAGTGCATCTTCCACTCGCACACTTCCATTCGAGCACATGGAATCGAACTAATCTTCAATTTATTCTATTTTCTAAAAACCTGTTTTGTGTTACAGAAAACATGATTTCTCTATTTGAGTTTTCCCACTCTCTATATGTTACGTTCCAGTACCCAGCGAACCGTAACTAGTAAGCTGCGGGAATGTCGGGGTTTCTCCATTTTCTCGTTCCCCCTTCCCATGTCATTTCCCTTCCGGGTGAGATCAGGCCACTTCCGTTCGTTCACCCCCGATCCGTTGAAGCCGGCGGCAGCCTCCTGTACGCATAATAACCTGGGAAAAGTTTTATCTCATTCACTGGACCGAGATGCTGGTTCTCACGCATCATCGCCATTGTTGCTGTTATGTAGGACGTCGCTGTCGGCGTTGTACAGCGCATCACCATCGCAACGTGGGACGGTAAGGCAATCTTCGTTCGGTTCTCAATCTTCGCTACGCGTGCTAGCCACTACCCCCATCACAACCACACATAAACACACACGCGCGGCCGCATCGATCGAACGGGGAAAGGGGAGATGCCCATCGTTCGACCCCCTCGGTTTTATACGCCCTGCCGCATAAGAAGTGGCGGGGGACGGTTCAAACGCGTACATTAAGGGGAGGCCGTGCAAGTACAGCGCAAGTAGGGGTGGTTTTCTATTCGTTTCTATCTTTCATATTCACCTTCTTGCTAAATCTATTGCCAGGCGCTCATGCACCAAGTGGGATGGCACACGGTTGCTTAGAAGGTGATTAGAAAAGCGGGCGCGCACACTCAAATGCTTCTTCACTGTGGTTGTAGTAGCTTCGTCGTCTGGCTGTGTGTGTGCTAGTGTCGTGTTAGTCAAACCCGTATCGATCGATTCCGCACGACTTCTCCAGGCGATAGAGAAAACAAGTCTAGCCGTGACGCAACCGCCAACACACGCACGCGAGTCAACCGTTAGTCAAGGGAAATAAACCGTTAGTTGTTCGAGGGGAGTGGAGTGTTTGTCGGATAGATGATACCTCCATGGTAGCATTGGACGCTAGTTACTGCATTAGAAGAACGGATCGTCTCATGCGCTTAGTTCGTCGGTTCATTGAAGCGGATAGGTCGGTTTAGCATCATATAGGGCCGGCAACAACCTCGTCCAAACATCCCAGGGCGATTAGTGCCGTGCAGATTGGTCGGATTTATTCACACCCTTCCTTGTCTTTTCTAACGCCTCGGGGGAGTTGGGGAATATAAGGAACATCCCCTAAACAGCAACTAACACATAAATCGTGTCCGGATAACCGAAGCCGGTTTGAGCTGAACTTAATCGGAATCTACCCGGCGACCAGGTGGTTGCGATAGTTACAGCAAGGGATTTGCTGTTGGGAGTGAACGTAACAGTTGTTTTCATCTTTCGTTCGGTTGCTTGGGAAGAAATGGTCTGGGTTAAAAAAATTGACGCAGAAAGAATTTGATATCTGTTACACCTGTTATATCTAAATATATGTAAAATTAATCTTTTATTTAGCTTCGAAAACAGGTTAACAATAATACCCCAAAATTATGTTTAAAACACTTTTCTAAAAGTTACAAATTTATTTTATCACGGAAAAATATCAACTCAAGCCATCATCTAATAAAATAGTACGACAAAGTGTTATATTTGTTGATAAACTCGTAAAGTAAAGCTCCATCCATCATGTGCCTCATTCACGCGTACCAATGCTCCACGTGTTACCATGCTTCCAACGAGAAACATAACTTTAACTGGTATCCAACGACTACACTTATGTATCGTGTACGTCACAGCACGGGTTTCCTTTTTACGCAGGAAAACAGCAACAACAACAATAATGAAAGAAATTGAGAGAGAGAGTTAGCAACACCGACCGACCAGGGTCGCATGTACGGGGCGGACGCGCGATAGGTATTCCTGCATGCTGAGATCTCGTGTCTAGTCGGCGGTACGCCCTTCGTTTGCTTCGGGTTAGCCCGTGTTTCTGGTTTGCCGCCATCACGCGCCATTAGCAAAAGCGCCATCAGTAGCAGCACAACACGCACACCACTGTACAGTGGTTTGGTTGTGTACAGGCTGGTGAGGAGAAATTGCTTGAAACGATCACTGTTAAGTGACGGTTGCAATAATATAAATTTGTAATAATGAGAATAAAACATCGTTATGACACTGTGAGCTACTAGTTTTTCTTACAATGGAATTATTTGTCTCATGTGCGGAGCTCTTAAAATACAATTTGAAAAATTAAAATTTTGTTGTAGCTTTTTATCTAGAAAAAACAACGTTCAATGATAAGAAGCTTCAAATATTTATTTAGTGTAAGCTGTGAGAGGTTTGCCAAAACATCTCTTACCTTTGCCGCGTTTTATGCTTAGTAACTTACTTTATATCATAAAGTTAGTAATAATACGATCAATGCCATTTTTAAACCTTTTTTACAGTCCAGATATGTATACAAACAATCCGCAACAGTTCGCAGCAGCGTGAATCTGCCTCCCTGTAACTCATCCTGGTCGATTGGTCGATCATTGCTCCACCCAGGCCAAGGACTGTGTAGGAACGAGGTCAAATATTAGCCAAAATCGGATTGGCCATCTTGGATGCCATTTGACAGCAGAAAGCCCTTGAAAATGCATCATTCCCTCAAACATTTACTGTTACAGACATACATACTCTTCCTGTAAAATGTATGAACCAATTAACATTTTTCTTGCAATGATCCGACCAGACCGATTTATCATTTTAATTACAAATAAAATTTGAATCGGAAAGGGCTTTTAGATGTCAAACTACCTGTAACGAACTTTTGGTTAGGGTAACTGTACCAGTTTTCGGCAGGCTAGTGCATCAGTTTCACAAAAAAACAGCTCACACAGCTATTTTTTTTTATTATTTTTCATGAAAGTGATGTTGTGTAGGTTGATAAACTATCGTAATTTATTGCGCTTTTTTTTTGCCGTTTCAAAGCCCCTTTTCACAAATATACGTGAAAATGCAAACATTGGTTTTGCTCCTATTTTCGGCAGTTTGTTCCTATTTTCGGCAGGTTGTGTTCATATTTTCGGCAGCGCGAATACGGATCAGAAAATGCTTTTATCAATAAAAATATGTACAAAAGCAATTCTCTTACTTTCCTAAGATTGGAGTTAAAAAGAACTTTAATAATTAATTTTATGTTGCATAATTTGGCCCGTTTTGACAGCTTTTTTGATGCGACATTTCAACAGAGCAGCTATAGAAGGAAATTGACAGTTTTACGGTTATAGCGTACGGCACTAACTGGCTTACAAATAATCTTTTTTTTCCAGTTTTTGCATTATTTGTCGTGAAATTGATGATATTTGATACAAGAAAGGTCGTTTTATGTGTCGACACACGCATTTTAGAATTCTGGACAAGTATAAAAGGAATATTTAGCCAAATCCAAGGTGTGTTATTGTTACAAGTTTCAGCAGGAGCCCACAACATTGAACTGTCAAAAATTAACATTACTGTGTACCTATTTTCCGTAGCATTTAAAGTGAAAAATAACTTGTTTATCGAGATTTTAGATTTTTATCGATAATTCCAAACAAGTTAGAATAAATTAAACAAGCATAAAAGTTTAATATACATCACACTTTCATTGTTTTATTGTTCTGGTTTTCTTAATCACAAAACCTGCCGAACTATTGGCTATTGCCGAAAAATGCTGAGCTCTGAATAATTTAGTTGATATTTTGGAAAATACGCAAAGAAATGGTGTGAAACTTCGTATATGAATAACAAATGAGTATATTTTCACTACAAAATTGTGTTTTGTGACAGTTTTTACGACATTTGTGCAGAATTTCATGTTTTTAGTTACCATGCCGAAAATAGGTAAACTACCGAAAACTCATACAGTCACCCTTTTTGTCAAATTGTTCTACAATACGGGACCTCGTTCCTACACAGTCCTTGACCCAGGCCTGCCCTTTGAATAAACTCACATTTATTGCAAGTACTTTGATTGTCATCATAACTGATCACCACTAACCGCATAAGGAACGTGTTGCTGGTCATACCAATTTCGTTCTTCACCAAACGCATCCTTCACCTCGTAGTAAGCAAGTGTTCCTTGCTGCTGTGTGTATATTCCAGAGCGTCCAGCACCCGTGGCGGACCCCGTGGTTTATAGCTACCCGAGGAGCTCAGCGTGAACGTAAGTCCATACGCATCTATAACGATGATTAGCTTCGACTTCTGTGCACCACCACGAATCCTATCACTGACACTAGCCTGAACATTCAGCCGTCTCTAGTAGTCAGTTTCTACAGTGCCCCAGGATAGTGGGGCTTTAAGACCAGTGTAGCTGTCTCATGAGCCGTTGTAATCGTAGCTCATCAGAATGATATAGTCAACATGACGGGCAATACCGGATATATCCTATTGTCTCTCTCAGGTTTACTGATCTATTGGGTAGAATGAGAAAGCATGTTGTTAGTTGAGCTACGATCATCAGTCACAGGATCTAAAAGTTTTTGCTGGCGTGGCGGAAGGGGAGGGGGGGGGATGCAAATGATTCGCAAACGTCCATCCTTCCGGGGCCCTTGTCGCTAGTACTCTGTCCATACGACATACATGTAATACATACGGCATACTAGCAAAAGTAAATTTACCGAAAGAGAAAGTAAATTTATCGCGAACAGTGTGAATTTTTATACATACATTATTTATTTCAAAAGGTCCACCATCCACAATTTAATTTATAAAATATTAAAAAAAGAAAATTAAGTAATCATAAATCTATATACTACAATGTATGTTATATATAATGTAAGAACACACAAAATATTTTACAAAGGAACCAACAATAAAGTGGTTAATTGAAGTGAATTTGTTATATGCCCCCCAATAAACGCTGCGTAGCTCTGTAACCGGGACATTTAAACTAGTTCTTTCAAAATATGACAAGATTAATTGGTCGAAAACTTTATTTATTGTGGGTTATAACGTCATAACAAAACACTAAACAAATTTACACACAGAATAACACAAACACACCTGCACACGTTTGCTGCCCGTTAGGTCGAACATTCGCGCCAAATAAAGAAAAAGGAAGTTTAAAGAATAGCTAGTTGTAATAATATCACTATTAATAGGTAGCTATTCCTGGGCAGATCATCTTAACACAGTAGGGTAATGGTACCGTTGTCGCCACCGACGAGCATCATTCGATTGAGTGGCAAGAGGGCAAAGCTGGTCAACACCCCGCGGAATGTTTCGGAACGCAGTTTGGTGTACGAGTACGGTGAATCCGGCGCGATCGCACTATACACGCCAATGCGGTTGGTCGGCGTGCCTACAATCAATTCTGGTCCGTTGTTCACCATACAGTGGGCCGGTTCGGGACGATTTCTGAACAAGGGAATGAAGGGTAATGATTCGATCTGGGGTTTATTCATTTACTTTTTATGCTCCTTGTTGTGGGCAGCCGTGTCGACCCCTGGACTCACCGTATCAGCTAAGCTGCCACCGGTCGATGTCCAGGGGAACGATACGCACCCGTGCAAGACAAGTTTGTGCCGAGCGCCGTACAAGGCAAAATGTATACGAAAGCTGATCGAGCAGAAGCACTCGGCAGGGGCGCTCGGTGCGGATGGCACGCTTCGTTACATTTAAAGGGTTTTGCGTATGTGTCAGTATTTATTAAGGCCCGGGTAGATCGATCGTACTCGCTAGTATAATTTTCATTTTCACTAGCGCACTTGGCGGCGATAAGTCAAACGGATTTGCCATGAAAATCTGCGTCGCTTCAGAAAATGTTATTTTTCTTTGTTTTTTTTTTTAACTTAAATTGGACTGGAGAAGTAATAGGGCGGGGAAAGCGGGGCAAAACGGGCATGTGGGGCAAAATGGGCACCCTCTATTTAAGCATTATTTGACTACAAAAATACTTTCCAATGCTCAAAATGTATTCATTAGAGTGTTCTATGAACACCATGTAAGTATCATAACCCTTTCATAATAAATAACCAAGAAAAATGCAAAATAAGGTTTAGTAGCATATTGATATAATTTTTGCCACTTCAAAAATAAGCTTAAACCATTGTCACAGGGATGTGTTGATGTTTTACATGATATGTTTTTAAAGATATGATATTTCTTTACAATTTGTCTGAAGAAATCAAGGCGATTGAATGCGTATTTTTACTAATATAACAAAAAATACAAAAATGCTTCACGTGGGGCAAAATGGGCAGTTACGCTTGGGGCAAAATGGACAGATGCTTTTGACATACGGCGCTTGGTGAGGCTATGGTGTTGTATTTGTCGCCTCAATAATGATAACAGGCACAGCTTCAAAAGATTCAATTTTGTAGATTTAAACGTGTAAAAACTGTTTTAATTTTGATAACATATTTTTGGAAGAATTTGAAGGGCTTTCCTGACCAGCAAAACCAAAGATAGAACGAAAATACATTTCACGAAACGTGTGCAAAAGCATAGACCATTACCTAAGCGCAGTTGTTGTGGCCCATTTTGTCCCAGTGTTTTGACGTTTCACAGTTTGTTTACATATGCCCATTTTGCCCCGGGGTTATGCCCATTTTACCCCGCGTGTCCAAAAAGCTTCTCGTAAAACATCAACTTTTATTTTACATTATTTTCATCTATTTAAGTTGTTTTCGTTCTATGTGGCAATTTTAATCCATAGATAAATGGTGGAGGCATACAATAATGAAAGAAAAATTGTGTTTTGTGGCATATTCAAAGGGATATTCAGTAAACTGCTTAACATGCCCATTTTGCCCCGCTTTCCCCTAGATACTCATGTTGGGGCCGGTCTGGGTACAGACGTCAACTCGTACGACTTAACAACATGCCTGTCATAAGTTCAAGCCCCTTAAGGACCGTGCCCATACGAAGGATTGACTATCCAGCTATGTGTAATCAGTAAGTCACTGATCGTCAAGCCCACTGGTGGTACAGGCAAGGCAGGCCTTTCGACTGACAACGATTGTTGTGACAAAGAAGAAAAAGAAGATACACATGATTGAAATGCATTTCAATCCTTTTTTGCAGCATAAAACGATGGAAAAACTTCCTTAATTTGACATCCGGCCGGACAATCCCTTGATGATACAAAATAGCTGCCTACAGCAGCCGCTAGTTGCGCTAGTAAAAATCGAAATTACACTAGCGAGAACGATCAATGTACCCGAGCCTTTAGGTATGTTTTAATATGTGTAAATAAAGAAACAAAGTTAAATTTACAACATTACTTACCTCATATGGAACTGTAGATGGCCTGTGTTGGGGCTCCACACACCGATCATCTGATCGAGGCTGGAGCTGACGAGCTGAGTATCGTTCGGTGCCAACAGCTGCAGCAGATCGTTATCGTTCGTGCGCCAGGAAGAAATAATGCCACCAGTACGTGCGTCCAGCACTCCGATGTGGCCTGAGGTAAGACCCACCGCAACCCAGTTGGCGCCGGGTGCGACTGCGATTGAACGCACTTGTCCGACCGGTGTCAACGCCACCTTCCATTCGTGACAGTAGCTAAATGTGCGAGCATCGATCAGCTTGACCGAACTCTCGCCAGTTCCGGCCAACACCAAACTGTTGGGCGAAGGGAACGTCTTGACCACATATACCGGCGAATGTTTCGAAACATCAAGCAAACCGATCTGAGCACCCACGAACGGATCCCACAGATGGACACCGGTATCGCACGATATCGTTAAGCTGCCAGATGAGAAAGGGAACAAAAGATTGATTTAGCATCGGCCAGGAGCCGGAAGGGTTTCAACTTACCGGAGCGCTTCTAGGAAGGCCAACGAGTGGACCGATTTGCGATGATTCGCATACGTAAACTGGCAAGAGGACATCTTCGACCCGTCACCCTCACTGCGCAGCGACCATAGCTTTACTGTTTTGTCCTTCGAGGCCGAGATGAAGCTGTTCTCGTTGTCTAGTGCTAATACCGCCTTGATCGAGCTGGAATGGCCGGTGTACGTTTGCAGCTTGATCTGTTTCAAGTTTAATCGAATGTCCTTTTCCGACCGTCCAATCTCGTGCTCCCAGTACGCTAGCCAGTTGCCTCGTAGATTGCGCGAGCTATTAACATTATCGAGCCGGTACGTAACCATTCCGAGCAGATCTTTATGTTCAATCCTACTCGAACCGGTAGTAGCCGAGGATTCGATACGATTGCCGACAATGTTCGAACCGAAGCTGTTGGAGCAGTTCAGTGAATCCATCTGCTCTTCGTCCTTTGGTGTTGTGCCCGGTGGCATCGTACTGGCATCCTGGGCAGAGCCTGAACGGCCGTAATCCATCTGCTCGTGTTCGTGGCAGAGATTCAGTATGAGCGGCAGATTGGTTACGCATCGACTCATCTCCTGCTGGCCGAGGTAGTTGAGTAAGGGCACGAAGGTAAAGTACGCCAAGTTTGGCGTAAACACATCCCTTATTTCTTCCATCGCTTTGGCAAGGGATTGACCCTGACCCAGTACCTGGTGGTCGGCGATGCTGCCGAGAGAGCTGGGGGGCGTAAAACTATCGAACGGAGGATCCCCGTGGGCTGTGTCCGCAACCGCGGAAGCGAAATGTTCCTGCTGCCGAGCATACGCCTTGTCGAAAATGAGGAAAAAGCGCTGAAGCCCGGGTACGCAGATGTGTTCGCGTGTCATTTCACGCCCGATGCGTACGGAGATGACGTACAGTGCGTCCATCAGTTTGCGCGCGAGCACGGACCGTGCTAGAAACCCGCTCGGCATGGTATACTTGGATGATTCTAGCAGCCGTATCGCGGGATGCAGAATTTGACGCAGAAACACCTCAGGCAGCTGCTCCATTACAGTCGAGTCGTTGAGGTACGGTATTAGACATTTTAGCAGCTGCAACGCACTGATCAGTCCACCTTCAAGCGTAGGTGTAATGCGTTTCCGGCAAAGGGCAATCACTTCGCTAACGTGCGGCAAGTACTGTACCAGGATAAAATGTTCACCAAACAGGGCCGATATTGAAGTGAGACAGTCGATTACGCGTAGGGCTGCCTCATCCCCGACCACACTTCCATCCGTGATGGAGAAATGATTCAATCCGGTCGGGGCAACCCCAGCTGCGGCGGCTGTCGGAGATGATCGGTTCAACTGACTCGACTCATCCGCCCTCGGGAACAGGTTCTCGGCTCCGATGTAGCAAAGGGTGAGCATTTTGAGCAAGTTGCGGGAAAGGTAGCGTGCGGTCAATACCGGACCGAGCCGATGCGAAAGCCAGATGATGCTTTCGGAACTCATTTCAGAAATTCGATTTGATCGCGTCTTATTGGAATCCGTAGATTTCGAACGATTCAGCATGCTTGACCCGGCCAGCGATTCTCGACGGCTTTCACTCGTTGATAGAACGCCCGCAACCGAAGATGTTTCTTCTTTCGTGACGTCCGGCGTCTTGGATAGGAACTCTCCCGAATCGAGGCTCTTTTTGCTGCCAATTTCACACCCGATCGAATGGAACTCGATGCTGCGCCTAAAAGTAGACGTCGGTGGTATGGGAATAGTGGGAGATTTCAGTTCGCTTGTCTGACCCACCGTCAATGCGTCCTCGAACGCTTCCTCCGCCTGCGAGTGGTTCAGCTTCAGATCGAGCTCTTCGTCGTCGATGATACGGCGCATTGCATTTTCCACCGTATCGTCATCCTCCAGCGTCATGGTGGAGCGTCGCTTTGCTTGCGGATCTTCATCAAATGCAAACATCTGCTCGTTGTCTCGCAGCTTTGCCGAGTTAACTGGCGTGTCTGCCGCTAGCAATTCCTCTTCGTCGAGCGGATTGTATCCAGGACGGCTGCCGGTTGTCGGAGAGATGGTTCGATCGGAGCAGTTCGGTGATACGAGTGTGTTGGAGATGGATGCCGGATCTGCATCGGTAGATGCTTCCTCCACATTGTTGTTACTGTGTAGCTTGAAGCTTCGGTACGATCGTGACTTGCGGAACTCTCCGCCGAAAGGCCAGGTAGGTTCGTGTACGTGGTACGATTGGTTAAAATCGCCGTCCCGATAACCACCAACTGCTTCAATGAGGGGCACAACAAAGTGCTCCAAAAAGCAGCGCAGCCCAAAACGCACAATTAGCTTTAGCAGAAAGCTGTGGTGGTATAGCTTGACCGATTTTTTCGACTTGAACGACGTGTTGCGTGGGTTGAACTTCAGGTACGACGAGCCTTCTCCTTCTCCAGCAGTCATCGTCATTGCTCCATTGCCCCCGAAGGCTAATACATCTTTACTACCAGTAGTGGCTAACGTGCGCGATGACCCGACGGCTGTATCCATCTCATCGGAATCGTACAGTGCAAGGATAGGCTGCAGCAGTGCGGTTTGCGTTCGGCGAACACCTAGCGTGGTTGCAATTGTATCGAACAAGTTCCAGGCAGCCGGTATTGAGGTATCATCGTGTATGATCAACTCTACAATGTGAGGAAGAAGCAGTTCGACCGCAGAGTACTGCTCCTTGTGCCCGCTGGGTTGCAGCAGTGGATCGATAAGTGCAACACAAGCGTTCACTTTACACTCGGCAATCAACCGTCGGTATTCTATACGCGTACGATCCAGGGCAGCGTACCGTTGGCAACTCTTACCATCACATTCGAAAAATGTCTGCAACTCGAGCAAATGCATACACTCGTCAAACGCACGCAATGCACGTACCGTCTGATAGAGACGATGATAGTGAGCCGGAAAGGGTATGAGCAGATTTGCTAGTAGCGGTTGCAAGTACTGATGGGGTGTGGGCGGTGGCAGACCCCGATCGGTGATTCCAGACGGTTCTGGATCCTCTTCTAACCCTAGCAGTTTTCGTACGATCGGAAGTAGACACGGTGGAAGGGCACGTGGCTCATCGGTGACAAGGCGTGTACACGCATCAAACCTTTCGTCGAATTCCTGCCGCAAACAACTGCCCAGTGGAAGCAATTTTGACGCGAGAAAAAGTTCCACCACAAGACAACCGAGAACCTTGAGATCTTTCGTACGTTGCTGCAGTAGCAATTGTTTGAGATTCTGCCGAGCAGCACTCGCTTGCTGCTGTAGCGAAAGCGTTGGCTGCACCGTCATGTCCGTTGCTCGATCTTTCCGAAGCGTTCGTTCGTAGGTTTCGCTGAATAATCGATTCACAAATGCGTTCCCACCAGACGAAGATACCGGCCGAGCGTCCATCCGCGAACACCAGAGATCATACTCGTCGGGTTGTTTTGTTGTGTCACCACTACCGCCCGAGTGGAACACCTTGCGCCGAAACGTGCCCAAACTCTCGACTGCCGTCAGCTGTGCAATCGGGTTGAAGCTCTTTGGTAAAACAATCGTTCCGGATGATTTGGGCTGCAAATGATTTATATGGTAGCTCGACTCGGACGATTTCAGCGCGTGGTACTGTTGCTGGAGGTTTTGCGTCGAATGTCTGTAGGAAGTTGGTCCCGGGGCTGCAGCAGGTGAACGATCTCTTTGCACAGAGGCTTCACCCTCGCTCGTTTGCGGATTCCTTGTAAGATCCTCGGTACTGCGTGTTAGACGGCGATTCGTTTCGTTCTGTATGTGCTGCAACCGGGGAGGAGTTTTTCCGTTCCACGCGGTGGGGAACTGGCGCAGCGGATGAGGGCAGGAAAACAATTGCACTACGCCACGGTGGCAGAGATTTTGATGCTTATCAACCAATGAGAGACACACATTTTTTGACCGTACGGCAGCAGTCCCCGTTAGCTTGTAGCCAAAGGTAAGATCTATCCAGTGGTGGAGCCGTTCGGACACGTACTGACTTTCTAGCAGCTCGCGATGTTTCAGCACAAAGTCTTCCGGGCAGCTGGACCAGCTCGGTATTTCCAGGTCGTGCAGATCCTCGTGGATGCTCTTAAACACGGATGGGTCGGTGAAAAACTCCGGAATGCATTCATCGGGCGTCCATTCAAACAGTCGCTGAATCGTGGCCGGATATTCTGCCGGTACCCAGATCGGGCGGACATGTTTACACAAAACCGCTTTGGGTGTCCTTCGCGCCATGTAAACGTAATACGTTATCTCGGACAGTACATCCGACACGTGGTGAGGAATGGCCGCCGGTGACGTGCCCGTTTGTTCTTGCGCTCCCGAACCGGCCAGTTGAGCGGCGGCTTGAAACGTGAGATCAAGCTGTGCATCGCCTTTATTTAATCGAAACTTTGATTTCTTCAAATCGCGCCACGCTTGCCCGGAGCGGGAGAAAAAATCGGTCACCCATGGCATGATGTGATGGAACTCGGCACAACCGACACGCCGGCCGGTTAAGTTGTTGAGGATGGTAAGGTAATCAAAGTTGGACAGCTGTCCATGGCACCACATCTCGCAGTACTCTTTGAGCGTAGTGCTCATTGTGAGCTGCTTTGGCATGCTTACGTGCATCAGTCCCGCCGTAGGGCCAGGGGCTGCAATACTTAGCTCTCCGATCTGCCGCATCAGGTCTTCGTCGTACTCGATCAGGTTTGCCTCGAGGTTCGGCATCACCCGTATCCAGAGGTTCTCGGTCGTGTAGATGTCTTTCAAGCTAACGTCACCCAAATTTAGACCACATTCGTGCAAGTTTTTCATCAACTGTAGCAACTGGTACACGATGAACAGTGGTTTGTTATAGGATCGTTCCACGATGGCGGGACTGTAGGTGACACAGTCCAACAAGTTATTCGCCAGATAGAGATCGTACAGTATGTAAAATGCGTTCCCCGTTTCGATCGTTGAAAGCACGGGAAACAGATTTGCATTGCTCAGCTGAGCATCTCCAGTAGGCGGAATGGAGGATATTTGTGGCCCCATGTGGTCTTCTTTTGCTGTAACATTTTGCAACACTGGACAACCGAAAGCACGGGCTAGTACCTCTCGAAAAACAACATCGTGTGACAGTACCGCTGATTGGCTGCCTGTTGTTGCTCCCGTCGGTCGGTCCGCCGATGATCCCGATGATGATATGTGACTTCCAGGTCCGACGATATCACCGCCTGTTGGTACCTTTTTACCATTTGTACTGTGGTAGATATTGGGATGCAAGTCGCGTTGCTGTTCGCTGAATACACTGCTGACAGAGTTAGCGGCGTTTGTTCCACCAGGAATGTTACTGGGCCGGGATGCGGCGTACTTTCGGTATGCTGCTTTCCATAGATTTTTATGATTCGTGGTAGACACGTACTGAAGCAGCTGTGAATAGTGCAGTGGGTCTTCACCGTCGCCAGTGGTGCCCAGGGGCGATAGGAACAGATCATTTCCGCTCGATCCAGTCATTCCGTGCAAATGTTTATTTCTCGGCAGTGGTATTACATTACACTTTTGCTTTTTTTGTACCTAAAATAGCAAACATAGGCATATTAAACATTGTTAAATTTAAATTGGATGTATGTTAAATTAAATTGGATTGTGTTTTGCATCCCACTAGTGCCTTCTGTTTTGTTTTAAATACCGGCATTTACATGCTGCTGCTGCAAATGTATGCATGTTACGTTGTCGCTTGAGGGTGCGCACTGACCAGCAATAAATAGGAAGGAGTGGAATGCAAAGGAGCTAAAAGCTTTGTTTTGATATCGTGGCGCGAAATGCACCACCGAAAACCGAGGGTTCGCAAAAGAGGAAAATGGAGTTACGAAACCCGTATGTGGGGCAGTGGCTGAAGGCATAATTGCTCTCCTAACGGTACATTGGATTTACAGCTAGGAAAGTGGCCCAATACGGAAGCGTGATCTGGCAATGGGAACTCATGCGTACAAGAACTTTTTTTCATATTGTTATTATTTATGTATGACTTCGCGTTCACAGTGGTACTTACGGCTGCATAAATTCTGCTCCACGGTCCCGTTTCGTTTTCCGTTGGCCATTCGAGAGCATCGGCTAGGCCATAGGTGGGGAATTCTTTGGGTACCTTGCCCTGGCTGAGGGCGCGCAGCCAAGATTTGTGCACCAGCAGCACGAACCGATTCGGGCACTCCGTTTCCCGGATTTGGTGCTTGGGAATGGAAAATTCCTGCATGAACGCTTCCATGGCGAATCCGGAAGCGGCTGATTTGCTTATCGAGTGGAATGTTTACGTCCTGAGCAAAAGACTAACAATGAAGCAAGACATCGTCTTTTCATACTTCCATTATACTGTTGTGGTTCGCGATTGTTCTCAATTCACCCGAGATACTTTCGTGATGCTGATACCTTCGCCCATACGATTGCTCACATGTAGCCTTCACAATGGAATGATTTCACCGAGACTGTGAGCAGGTTTCCAGCAGCACCGCAAATTTACACAGGTCTTTAATTTCTATTGCGTGGAAAACGGGAAAACAATCATCGATTTTTGTTGGTGGTCAATTATGACGTTTTACCCCAGCTGATCGCTGTCAAACGAAGCGTTGCTGATTTCAAGCGTTTCGTTCTGAAGCGTTGGAACGTCATACGGGCTGTTTGTACTTCCCGAGGTCAGCAATAAACAATACATCAGCTGTTCACTGTAAACAACAAACGAATTGCAGTTGGCGCTTTTTCTAACATTTTTCTTTAGTGAAAATGAGTTTAGATGGAACAAACTGAGGAGGATATATGTACCCTTTCTCGCTAAAGTAAAAGTAGAAGAGTTTAGATGGCTGAAAAGCCGTAGAATGTTGACAGTGGGAGCAACAGGGCTTTCCGAAAGAAATGAAAACATGTGAGTAAATAACAAATCTGTTTAACAATCTTGTTTATTTTCATTTCAGCTCCATATCTTTCAACCGGTAGAAATCAGCAAGAAATTGAAAGATTTGCATTAAAAGCTTAGTTCTTAATGACTTCGGTAAAGATGATGTCGAAGACATGTGACGTTGTTCACCAACTTGCGGTGAGTTCAAAAGATATTAATATTGTTTTTTTGTGATATAAACCTAAATAATTGAAGCTAAATGATGCACGTGAAACGAAACAGTACAATCATGTTTTATTCAATACTTTACACGTTCAGCCTGGCGCTTATTTTCTGTAACTTTGCGTTCTGCGGCATCATCAACGCAAGCAATTGAATTTATTTATTTAGTTGATCCAAATATGCATTTAGCAAACTGCAGCAAATGTGATTTTTTGCTATAATTTCAACTATTCTCTGTTCATCTGTACTGTTGTATGTGCGAGGAGATTTTTGTCAACCGCGATCATTTTTAGACTATTCTTATGGGTAAAGTACAGTTGTTTCTCTCAGTAATAGATTAACGGAGGTCCCCAGGGAGATATCACTGGTGATCCCTAGAGACCGTCCTAGGCAAGGACAGTGTAGGAACGAGGTCCCGTATTGTAGAACGATTTGACAAGTAGCCAAAAGTTCGTTACAGGCAGTTTGACATCTAAGAGCCCTTTTCGATTAAAATTTTATTTCTAATCAACATGATAAATCGGTCTCTGGTCGGATCATTGCAAGAAAAATGTTAATTGGTTCATACATTTTACAGGAAGAGTATGTATGTCTGTAACAGTAAATGTTTGAGGGAATGATGCATTTTCAAGGGCTTTCTGCTGTCAAATGGCATCCAAGATGGCCAATCCGATTTTGGCTAATATTTGACCTCGTTCCTACACAGGCCTTGGTCCTAAGACTGAACGTGTTAAAATAAAACTGATCGTTTGGGAAATGAGATGACAATGATCATTGTATCACTGTGTGGGTTGCACGTGTCACAGTTTTCTTTTGATGAAGTCTGGCGCTAGTTCTAGAAATACATAAATCATCTCAACCATAAAATAACGGTATAATACATGACTTGACATAGCCACTCTAGGATCGTTAAAACAAAGCGAGAAAGAGAGAGTTTACTCTCCAAACCTCAAATACGCCATGAAAAACAAAACAACGTACAGCGTTTGTTGGTGTATTGGTTCATCATTGGTATTTGCGTTCATCACCGTGTATGGATGTATGGTGTATGATATGTTACAAAGAAGACAAAACAATCATCATCATAAAAAAACCTTTTTATACGCCTAATCTATAAGGTATCGCTATGCGTAGAGAATCATGTTTTTTGCTTGGATTATTCGGGTAAGCAGCTGCCTTACCCTTTGCCGCGTTATCTGCTAGGCATCGGAACGAGGCTAGACCGCAGCTTACAAAGTAGTGCGATGGAGGTCGATTCGGTTCAGAATTGTCAAACGAACGTATTCAGGCCGGGCCGGGACGAGTACGAGAGAAAGCACAGCTCAGCATCCCGCGTGATCTAACAGGGCGCGTTATCAGTTAATCACCCAGTGTCAATTTTAAGCCACCCGGACTTACTAATTATGGGTGCCACTTCCGAGACAACCTGCTGACGGAGAACGCTTCTTGTTTTAAGAAGACGAGTAAATGCTCGAGTTTTGCAGTTTCTCTGCACCTTCCAACCGTTTGGATCAGTCTCGTGGTGGTAATGTGGAGCAAAAGTTAATATTGTTGTACTGTTAGTTCCTTGCGGTGCAGAGGTGGTGTGAAAATGTTTAATTTTAGCTCCGCTGGAACGTCTGGCGAGAAGGAACCGCTGTTGAGTGACAAACTGTTGTGTCCGGTCGTGGATTTGGAGGGGACGTCTTCGAATGTTGGGTTAAGGGAGGTCTTGCCTCAGGAGGAGTATGAAGCACCGTATCGTCATCGCTGTTTGGAATGGCTGTCCCAAGGTATGTTAATACGGTGTTTCTCTAGCCAGCTCAACATTGTTAGCTTCATTTCCAATCCGTAAAATCCCTATTCAACATTGTCAAATGAATGTCGTGCGCAAAGTCCATATAGGATACAGGTCGATGCATGCCTAAGGAATTGACTAATGAAAGTAAGTATAGTAGAACGTCGATTATACGGGGACGGATTAACCAGCAGGCGGCTTAACCGTTCGCATAAATTTGACAGCTCTTCAATCGAGGCAAACATAAGCAGCGATAGTCAAGTTAGTAAACTTTTTTTTTATGCATCTTTCTAGTGTCGTGTAGTGATATTTTAGAGTTTCATTTTTTGTTCGTGGACAGTTATTAAATCTAAAGTTATTGATTAGAATAATATTGTACTATTGAATTGTTTGTAAAACCAGTGCATTTTATATTTTTTATATGAATTTCTTATCGGGTATCGATTAACCGAAAACCATCCGGTCCCGAGCTGCCCGGATAATCCTCAATAAAAAAAAAAAATTATGAGTGCCACACACCCCAAAAACACCCAAATTTATGTGATATTGTGAAGAAATTGGAACATCAAAAACAGTTCATTTTTAGTAAAGCCCTTGTGTTTGGGGCGAATTTTCGCAGGGAGAACACATTTGAACATATTATTAATTCTATTAAATAAATAAAAACGAAAAAAGCTCCGCACTAGGTAAAAATGCTCGCCAAATTAACACCCTGTTCACTCAGAGCTTGTTTGTGTACGTGTAGAAATGGACGAGGCAACTGTCAAATCCATGATCTTTGTATTAGTGCAAAAAAGAGCTATGCATCGACCTGTATCATACATATACTTTGGTCGAGCGTTTACCGAGCACCCAATGACATATTATTCGATTTTCCATTGTTATTGTTGAAATCAGTGCTACAAAATGTCACTGCCAATGTCATAAAAAAATCTGACTGAAACAAAATCCATGTCAGCGTCACGTACTCAATTATGATAATCAAAGGTGATACTCAAAACATTTGGTGTGACCAATGCATGCTTCCTGACATTTTTGCGACCCCACGCTTCCTGTTGCTTGAGACCACACGCCACGTATATTCCAAGAATGTCGTGATTATCACCAACAAAAAATGCCGTGACCAAGTGAGTGACCAAGAGTTGAATACGAAACAAAATGTCACCAAGCATGTGATTGGTCTATCAACTGTTTGAGTATCATCTTTGATCATTACAGTTGTGTACGTTAGCTGACTTGAACTTCATTTCAGTCATGAGTATTGGTGACTGAAATAGTGGCATTTGGCAGTACTGTTCACAGCCAGAAAAAAACAGGATTATGCTTGCGCCGGCATTAAGTTCAGCTTGTCAGTCAGAGTATCGTGTTTGACTCAAACACTCGCATGTCAGTTCCGGCATGTCATGACGCACTTTCATTGAGTATCAGCAATATGCGTCAAGCTACCATGGATTTATTCATTGTTTTCGTTGGTGAAAAGCTCGTGATGCTCATAACATTTTGCTGCACTGGTTGAAATGTATTTTACCGGATACAATTGTTTGCTTCCGATGTTGAACTGGCTAGAGAAACCCTGTATGCTTGTGGAGTGTGTGGAAATAACTTGCGTTTGTAGTGGTAGAAGAATAATTACTTACGAAACATTCGGATGAACCATTTTGTAAATGGGTGAGTGAGCGTACGAATATTTTGACACGTTACGTTGTTATCTTAAAAGTGTGTCTGATATCTGTTACGGATACAGGATCGGACTCGATCGGACGGATACAGGAACTCGGTTTGCTTTCGATTAAGATAGCGTGAAGCAATGCATATGAACCCTTGATGATGCGACAAAAATGAATAGTCGATTAATTTTGCTAACAGAAAATATTAATTTATTTTCCTGTTTCTCAGAAATTTAATAACGCGCATGTATCATGTAGCCGAAATCTAATAAAAAAGTTCGTTGATTCCATCTTAACCTAAGACCGAGAATTGACCTGTTCTGGAATCGCATAATGTCGAGAATGTTTGATGATTTTCTATTGATCTTAAAACGACGAGTGCTTCACTTGTGCAGTTCACCTTTTCATAAATCTTGTTCACGGAAAGGACAGTTCCTCTGACGAACCACAGGAGAACCCGTAAAACTTCATTATCGTGTTACGCAGAGGGTGTTTAGCAGTTGCATTTTATACAGACAGACCGCGATCATTATCCACGACCCCCACGCGCGCTACAGTGCATCATCAATCGCGGGCATAACTATGTGTATTGGAAACAAAAACTCAAAAGTCCAGAAGGCGCCACATGTTCTGTACCAACAGCAACAGCAGTTGCAACAGCTGGGTCATTTGCATTTATCACCATTGGCCACGTCCAGCGCGAATACGATGGAGGTGGTTTGGTTGCAACATTGACTCGTGCTATTGACCCAGTCACAAAGCTGCGGATGGTGCTGCTCAACTAACCCGCTGTGTGTGTGCTTAGAATAATAACATCTACAGAAAAAACCGGAAGATGTCCTCTTCTGGCGAACCGACAAACAGTCGTCATTATTGTTTCTTTGGGACAAAAGACTTTTCCAACATTTCGCTATGCGCCAGGGGATCAGATGAAAAGTTTAAGTGTTGTTACTGTTGTACACTGCTTGTTGTGTTTTTTTTCTTTCTCTTCTATGCAACTTTCGCTTTTTATCTATATTTCACTCACCCTTTCTGTAGTAACAGCCATGTCCCCATTCAGTCATTGAGTGAGGGTGGATCTCTGGAGAGCACTTCAAACAAAGCACACAGCCATTCCTCAGCAGCGGTCAAAGTCTTGTGCTCTTCCCCGGCTTCACTCGAGTTCCGGTTCGTTTGTTGCTAAATGATGATACCAAAAGGTCCTTGGTTAGAAGATACACACACACAGCGCTTCCCTAGCTCTCTGCCTGGGGTTGGATTGGGTTTGTTACAAACTCACCTACTAAAATGCCGGTGCATCCTCCCGAGCTTCGTGCGATCCTGATACTTGGCCGAGCGCGTTCATCTTTGAAGTGAAAATATCAAAGGAATCTGGTCTCATCCGGGTGCTGCTGCGCTCTTTGAAGTGTTGCGTACCGGGTATATCGTCTTGTTGGGGCAAATTAATTTCATTCCGTTTTCATTAACATCAAACGGTTTTCGGTTTCGTTTCTCGGTCTCTGCGTGCCGGTCGTGTGTACGGAGGACAAGGGACACATTTGATGCTTCCTGTTTTTGGGGGACAATGACCAAGACAACGATGACGGGATAAGCCGACAGACAGACAGACAGTTTGTCCTATTGTTTAAATCACTTCGGTGGGCCTAGAGCGGGCGGGATGATGCATGTATGTAGCGAAATGCCTTACCAAAAAGATGGTGGTAAATTGTTTCACTGCAAAGGAACGAGACGAGAAAGGTAGGCAGAGAATTTACATTTACCAGCCGTTTGAAGTGGTTTTTGCTGTTGAAGATTCGGATATACTTTACACAACGGGGAGAAGGAATTTAAGTTACACTTAAAAGTAGCTTATAAAGAATGTACGTTTTTGCGAGAATTTTTTTTCGTTGATTGATTGTTTTTTTATGCGGCGTACATCGATTGGCCTGTTTGAATGCCAATTACTGTAGCAAGCGGTAACTTGCGTTCGTCTGCAAGGCGAAGGTTATGATTTGACTGTAGATTTTATGTTTACTTCGAGCGTGTACCGATGTGCGGCAGGACCGGCATCGAAGTAAGCGCGTTAAAAATAACTTTTATGGGAAGCTTTACCAACCATGAAATGAGCTTTCGGAGCACGTACATATCAACCTGAAACTGATGATTTTTGCTAATTTGTGGCAGGTGTCATACATTCAAGATTTTTTTCCATTCTGTTGAAGTAGAAAACAAATCAGGAAAATGTTTCGATTAAATAATTAACTAAATTAATTGCCTATTACGACGATGCCGTATTGTTGACGCACGTCTACGAAGTTGTGTTACTCAAAGGAGTTTCCTCCAACAGATCAGCCGTTTCAATGTATTTATGAAAATATTGGAGGGTTCAAGTCAATAAGCAAACACATCACTTCGAAATTTATATTGAAATTATGAAATTTATATGCTGCATCATTTAGATTTAACCGAATCTCACTTCTTCAATATAATCAAATAGTTCTCAACTCAATTCGTTCAGAGGCGAAAGAGACCCAAGAGGAGCATTTCCGTCATATCCGCAATACTTTGCGATTCATGTCACAGCAAAGAAAAGCGAATCAACGAACTCCAGTCGCTTCAATCCGAGTGTTTTTAGGCAGGCAAGACCTTGCCCGATACGTGTACGGCGCCTATCGCCAGCCTACCCCCACATAATATTGTTATCGCAGGAAGGATTCATAAAGTGTCGCTCATAGATGGATGGTCATCGAACACGATCTGAGATAGCACACGAGTGACTACCGTTGGTTCATCTAGCGCTTGGAGCGCGTGGTTGGATTTGTTGGTCGGCACGCGGTAACACGAAGAGCCGCAGAATAACTCAACGACATAAATGGTTCGAATCATCTCATCTCGCAACGAAAGAAGCGACCCAACTAGTGTGTTATCTCTCGCTTGTCGATGATAGCTTCGAGGTGCAGCTGCTCACTTCATAAAAAGGGTGATCATATTTTTCTTTTTTTTCGACACCCGCTTCCCCTGTCATTATTAGCTGATTGTATATCAACTACCCTCGGATAATAGCGCGGCCGCACACACGCGCTATCATTGGTTTTGTTGTTTATACGCCATTCAAGACTCTTGCTGTCGATAATGCTGTCCCTTGTTTCACTTAAACATCATCGGCCTAATATGTCAGGCCCGTAATGTTGTGTTTCGACTAATGGAAATCCGGTCTTGTACAGCTTTTTTTCTTTTAAACAATCCCAACATACGATTCCATCGTCTCAAAGCTGAACAGAGATACCCACATATTGTCACGGAAAGTTGAAAGATGTGGCGAATTATCATATCAGCCCCACATGAAACACTTTGTGTACACCGATGCTGAACTGCACTTGAATGATTTTGTTTTATTTACTTCATAAAAAGGGCCCATTTTTCTCATGCTACTCACACAACACAGGTAAGAGAGGAAGAGCAGTGGTCCCGTATCATTGATGTTGGCCTAATTATGGGACTTTATCGTCGTATATCATGGGGTGGGAGTTTTAAGCAGCACAGAAGCCACTGCTAGTTAAGGGCGACATTGTGGCGTAACGTACTATGTGGAGATGGCAATGCACTGGGCTGTGTTTCATTTTCATCACAACGAAGCGTCTTACCTGGGGATGTGTGCGTAAAGATGCGAAGATAAGTGCGTGTGTATTTGGAGCAGGATTGAAAAAAGAAGAAGGCTCTATATTGTGTTCTAATTCCATTGTTGTGAATATTTTAACTAGGAATTGAGTTAAAATAAGAATTTTGCATGATTTTGCATTGCTCTGCCGACAAATGTCCAACAAATTATGAGTTACATTGTCTTCATCTATCAATGGAATCATTCCTTTCTACGTTGCACCGGCACTATCTAACCCTTTATGGTGGCATAAACTTAATATAGATCAATACGGCCCGGAATCCCACAGATATTAGCTCCCAATGCCACTCTGGTGACCGATTATTGGCTTTTATCGACTACGGGCATTATAAACCTCCGAAAAGCATTCGAATTTACAATCTTTCCCCGTTATTATAGACATGCCTCTACAAATGCTATCTGCTGCTTCATTGGTATCTTGGGTCTTCATGGAGGGCACGATGGGCCACGAACAATTGATTGATTTATGGGATTAAAATCCTCGCCGAACCCGATTGCAGAAGCGATTGAGTACCCTGCTTTTTACGACACTATCGCGACATGAGCACAAAGCAGCACAGTATTTATCAATGACGGGATGGGCAGTTCTTCCCCACAATAAACCTTACCATATGGTTAACATACTTTGCGCTGGAAGATGTGAATATTTCTGCAAGAGCTTTTATTGGAATGCCGTTGTTGAAAAATTTAAGTTTTATAGTATTTCCCAGATTGTATGTGTTTATTCCCCGTTGGCGTGCATGAAGAGATAATAAAGAATGTAGATGGATTTGGAAAAAATAAACAGATAAGAAATTATCACCTCAATACAAATTAAGTGATGCTCTGCTAGAGGACGAGAACACTTCAGAAATTTTTACTGGAAGGTTTCTGAATTGGACGATTACTTCAAGTGTCTAGCATTATTCATGATGTGATTTTCCTACGGGTATCGCTTACGGGACCTAAACATTTGCAATAAAAACATCAATAAATTAAGAATTCTAAGAAATTTAAATCCATCCCTACAAGATGTATTAGCTTTTGAGCTTTCCCTACCCATCAACCACATTGAAACACTATTGAAACACTGGCCTATTGGAACACTTAAACATCATAAACCATTAACATACCATCCATACTTGTAGTAGTAGTTTGATTAGCTCTCTTCCCTTGCTACCTAGTACGGTGATGACGACTACTACTGATGCGCTTACACCTGCGCGAGCAACAACCAACTTTTCATACACACGCATACGCTCAGTTCGATAAGCCAGTCCACCTACGCCACCAACCCCCAACCCTTTTTCCCCTCCACACACCTAACGCTCCACTCTCCGCGTCTCTTGCACGATTGCACCTGATACGCTGGGGGCGATACAATGGCGGTTGCTCAGGTGTCTGGACAATTATTTATGAGCGTTTCGTTTGCGCTTGGCGGTTCAATCGGCTCGCGAACGTCCCAATGGCCACGACGAGCTTGCTACAGTTGCCGTGTCACTAGTGCGAACGCGATTTTCCATTCCTGAAGTCAGCTCTGCTCGGTTGGATTGTATTCAGCGTTTTGGTTTGCGAAAATTTAACGAAAATGTGAATTTACATTCGCCGGCTGTGTTGCGTATAGTGTTTATGTGTGAATATAAGAAATTATTCTGTGCCAATGCCAAATGGTGGATGTGATTTACCAGCAGCCAAAGTTGGTGCAACAAAAAGGGCGAAAGTTTTAACTGTACACCGACCCATCCACCTCTAAAGACTATTCTTGAGGGTTTCGGCTGTGGCGAAAGTCGTCGCGTTGGACGCGTACATCGTCACAGTGTGATTGTATTTGTATATTTCTCTATCTCGTATTTGTTGTGGAAAGTGTGCTGAAGAAAAACTGCCATCACTATGTATAGTTCCAGCTGGCAGCAGCGGGTATCCCGATGTGAGTAGCGTAGAGTAGCGTTTGCTTTCCGCAGAGCTTGGCTAAAAGTGTGCTAAGAACGATAAAATTAACGATCAAATTGTAATAGAAACAAAATCACAACGCTTTGGTTGTTGCAAAATTGTTACAACATTAAGCCTTCAGCGTGTGTTAGTTAGGTACATTGCATTTGTTCGCTTACCACAAATTGTTGTGGCATTGTATAATGTTTTTTAGTTTGTAGCCGTTAGTTTTTGAGACTTTTTAATGAGTGTGAAGTTGTAAATAGTTTGCAAATGGTGTTTAGTGCAGGCAGTTCTCCGACTCGTTGCCCCTGGACATCCAATCAACTATCCATTCGTAGTAGATACATTTCTTCCCTCCTTCCCATCTTCACTCTCCCTCTCTGAATGATGTATGCCATGTGAATTATGGAGAGAAGCATCAATGATGTCGATGGGTCAATGTCACCCAAGCCGGTAAACGACGGGTTGCTCATTCGCCTTTTTAAATCAATTATAAAATGTGATATTAAAGTCTAACATTCTTCTTTGCAAGGCATTTGTGGCTTACACTTGCCTTATCTCGGGTAATCATGGTGCTCAAACGACTAAATTTGCAATGCTTTTGCCGGCATTTGCTGTCTAGTGAGAGGATAGTGTCTATGCTGCGTTCCAGATAGGTTTTGCATTGACGATCGGCTCTGGAGTCGTTGAATGACACATATAACATATAACACAACAAGAGAATGTGTTTTTACACGTGATGAGTTGAACAGATTTTTTTTGTAAAGGCGTGATAAGGTTTGTTGCATCAATTTGTTATGCACATTCCGTTGCGGTTTGGCAAGATTCACATGTGCAGATAGGCACAGCTTAACAAAATGGATTAAATAGAGATTATTCGTTCTGATGGATAATAATGACGGCAATAAATGTTGCTTTCAAGTATAGTACTGACAAACACATTTTACCTTCTTTTGACAATATTTCTTGAATAAAACGCACGTTTCATACTCTGTTTATAATTTATTCAAATGGACGACCAGAATCTTGCACAAACCATCCCAAGATGCGCTTCATTCGAATAAACTCAACATCGAATGAACATTTATGTGTCATTAACAATTTGTGTCATTATCGATCCGTTGATCGGAAAGCGGCAGACACTTCGTCGATCAAACAAAGCCGAACGGGCGGGCGGCGATCGTCGGCCAACATGGAAGGCATTGTCGTCGCACGTTTGATTTCGTGTGTATTTATGTTGCCTTTTTTAAAATGAGCCATTGGACCGGGTCGGTTTGTGTGTTTACTATTTACTTAACGTATATGGAAAATATGTGTCTATGGGTGGTTTGTTTGCCAAAGCTTTGTTAAGGCTCTCAATGGGCGAAGCGTTTATGGTAGAAATTTCTTGCTATTTTTAACAGTGGATAAAACTAAATGAGTCGTTTGGAGTGAGAAAGAGATCTTTTGGGAGCAACCGATTATCAAAGATAGGAAGAACATATAAAACATAAAATAGAAACAAGGCGCAATGCACGCTCAACGGAATGAGTAACCGGAAAATGGATCATGAATAGCATTACACAACTAGAAGGAAGTGAAAATAGCATCTGATTAATGATCTACTTAAGGCCCGCACGAGCTATCGCCCATGATTAAACCAGAGATGAGTACCATTGAATGCAATGCCTGTGATTTGCATGGGAATGCATAACCGATCGCTATATAACCTCTGATTTAATTGTTTGTTAAGTGATGAATTTTCCGTACTATTTCCAAATCGATATTTATATATTTGTGCGCTGAGAGTATGTTTCCATGCTTTGCCAAGGAAATGTGAAGCAGTAGGAATAGAAAGTGTGCAGAATGTGAACCACAGAGCATTTTTTCCCACTTGTGAAACATTTGTCTTTAGAGCACGCAATAGCCTGTGTATGCGGTACAACATACTTATACATGGTGCCACTGTTTAACCTGAGTTTCGATGGCGTTTTCCAGGAAGATTTGTCACTTTTGTTTTCATTTCTTATTACGTGTATGATTTTTGGAAACAAAGACACAATGTAATTGGAAAATTCGAAACAAAACACGCAACGTGGATCCCTACTGACGCAGTAGCACTGTCGGTGTTCGTACGCATCCTCTGTCAAGTTCAAGGTCTGTCTAGACAACATTTTCCGTACCATTGTCTGGAGAACGGTGGTTGAATTACAACAACATCAATGGAAACTACATAAAGCTACTAAAAATTTTAGTACACTATTTTAAACAATTGTTAAAACCAAGAAATTTTCTGTTTTTAATAACATGAAGGCCGTAATGTAAATTTTTCAACCATACGGTGTATGACTGGTTCTGTTGCATGTGAAACCTCAGGGAGCAATTGAAGGAAAATTGCGGAACAAATTAAATTGGCTTAGGTTCGGTAACATTAGCACATTGATAAACCGCAAATGATTTCCACGAATCAACCACGGAACAAATCAATTTTATTGT
This sequence comes from Anopheles arabiensis, assembly GCF_016920715.1. NCBI lineage: Eukaryota > Metazoa > Arthropoda > Insecta > Diptera > Culicidae > Anopheles > Anopheles arabiensis. The sequence goes on from NC_053518.1 coordinate 98,865, forward strand.
CCGGTAAAGATCATTGTTGATTCCAGTAAATGTATTTTGAGTTGGGACAGATTCGGCTCTCTATTATTTCCATTACCGCATGAAAACAACACATAGCAACACATAAGAGTTTCCTGTTTGTAATTTTTCAAATTCCATTGAAATGTATTACACTTTTACATATCTGGGCACATCGACATCGATGGGCATTCATGCCACGCAAGCATGAATCTAGGACAGGGATAAAACATTTCAAGTACTCCCGACCAAAGTCGATTATCGGATCATCGTCCAGCTCTTACTGTCTACAAGAGAGACACTACAAGAGAGTGGTTGGTTGTATAGTTTGCGCGTTAATATTTGCTCGTATTCGAGTTTATCACTTTAATGAAAACAAACAAACATTTCGCATAAGTGGGGCCCGGCGGTCATCCCTGGTGAGTGCTGGGGCGGGAAGTTTGTTTTCGTGGAGAAATCCCAGCCACAAATCCTTTTTACAAAAGATTACGATTTAAGTAACGCCAAATGTGTTTGCTGCAATGATTAAACCGGTAGAGGGAGGGGAAGATAGAGGATTTTTTGGATAATATTTGCATGGATATTTTGTCATCCGAAACGGGGAGTTCTATTTTCGGGGGAATTCCAAAAACAATAAAGCGTAAAAACATCTCACATTGCTTTTATTGATATTTGCTTGTTTGCGCTGCGATGGCGTTCAAAGCGACCAGTGCAAATGGTTTGACATTGGACAATACAGTCATCACACACGTAATCGGTATTTCTCTTGCGTTTTTTTGTTTTACTTTGGAAGATCACTATCTCCTATGGAAGTATGCCAATCATTAGGCAAAATGTACCTATTGAGGGTGTTGTTTGAGTCTCCCCACGCAAGACAGGGTTTATCGAAGTAATTGAATTGTTCTACTAGATAAACATCACTTCGTTGATTAACCTGAGGGACCAGTAGCGAACATCCGAGATAAAAAACTGGTGGTCGGCCAGCCTGGCCCCAAAGAAATCTTATCTCAGATTAGAGAGCCGTCCCTATAGCCGTCTATAAGCACTTTAAGGTCTGACAGCTCTGATATCAGCGCCTTATTATGATCAGTGGTTTCCATCAGTGAGTGGAGGTAGAATCCATGATTGATGGCAATTACATCCCTTCAAGCAGGCAAGCGAAGGGTGCAATTCAATGTTGTTAAACCACAAAACACACACAGACACAATAATCGAACGAGGGTATGTGTGGGAGTACACTAGTCGGTTGATGAATTTACGACCGCACGTCGAGTATCGGCAGTGATTATTTGTTCGTACTGTGCACCATAAACTATATACACACACACCACGTTCGGTCAGTCTTTTTCACCGAGCATTGTGTTGTAGGGGAAGTAGATTCTCCAGTACCGTTACAAAGTGTCTGACAATAGAACGTCTACTCGATAACACGCACCAACCGCCCAAAGTTCATAGTAGGGGCGATAGGTTAGCGATTACACATCGAACAAATTCAATGCATAGAATATGAATTTCCAACCCGAACGAACACAAAGGGTTTCCCCCGTTTTCACTTCATCATTGATCGCGATCGCTGAACAGTTCATGATGTTTGTTCTGTCCCCCTTTTCCCACGTAAATGGCGAGAAAATAGATCCACTCGATGGTGATTTTCTACCCATTCCGTTTATGCAGATGAAGCAGAAATGGGGTTTATTATCGTGTTGATGTTTTATATGATCTATTTCATGAAAGAAAAAAGGCTCTATCACAGTTTTAGAACTGGCTGTGAACATATGTGATAATTGAATGCCTTTTTACAATTCAGCTTTAGCAATGCTGTTGTAGCAAGGACACAAGATGTTAGACAAGTAGTTACAACGCAAATATTTAGCATAAGTTGATTGCTGTTCTGCAGGTCTGTTTACAAACTATTCGACTCATGCGTGAAGGTTGTATAGAAGATCGAAACGTAACCTACTTTTCACACTCCATAAAGCATATGCTACATGTGTTTGTATGTAGAAGGTACATTTCCTTGTCTGTTTTAAATAACCATTAGCGGATGCAGACAAGGGAAATCTTTATATTTGCCTTCATTATTTTAACCTAATTTCTTTCTATATTTCTATTCCATCAGTCTTTATCATCCCACAGCGGGTGATATTAGCGATCATGGGCTTCCTGGCGATCATGAATGCGTACACGATGCGTATCTCGCTGTCGATCGCCATCACGGAGATGGTCAACAAATCGCACGGGGCGACCGAAGAGGACGGCGGCGTCTGTCCGATCGACGAAAGTGCCAACCCGGATGACTTCACCGGAGGCGAGTTCGATTGGGACGAGGAGCTGCAGGGCATCATCCTATCCTCGTTCTACTGGGGCTACGTCATCACGCACATCCCCGGCGGTATGCTGGCGGAAAAGTTTGGCGGCAAGTGGACACTTAGTTTGGGTATCCTCTCAACGGCCTTCTTCACACTGATCACCCCGTGGGCGGTGGAGCTCGGTGGATCTACGGCGCTGATCGTGATTCGTGTGATGATGGGACTGGGAGAAGGTACGACCTTCCCTGCGTTGAGCGCACTGATGGCCACCTGGATCCCGGCGAAAGAGCGTAGTAAGCTTGGTTCGCTTGTGTTTGGCGGTGGACAAGTGGGAACGATTCTAGGCAACCTGCTATCCGGCGTGTTGCTGCACAACATTGAAGGCTGGTCGTCGGTGTTTTACTTCTTCGGTGGGCTGGGCGTCTTATGGTTCGTGATCTTTGTAAGTATCAGAGACTTTGGTCGGGTGTTTTGTTGTGAATTCTTAATAGATTTTCATGAAATCAACAGACATTGCTGTGCTACAGTGATCCAGAGTCTCATCCGTTCATCAGTGAAAAGGAAAAGGCTTACCTGAAGCAGGAACTGGGAACGTTGGAGCGTGATCGTACACTGCCACCAACGCCATGGCGCTATATCCTCACCAGTGTCCCTATGATGGCGCTGGTTTGCGCACAGATCGGACATGATTGGGGTTTCTTCATCATGGTTACCGATCTGCCCAAGTACATGAGTGACGTGCTGCGGTTCTCCATCAAGGATAATGGACTGTACTCCTCCCTACCCTATCTGGTCATGTGGATCGTCTCGCTGTCCACTGGCGTTTTGAGCGATTGGCTCATTACCTCTGGACGTATGACTATCACCTTCGGACGCAAGCTATTCACCACCATTGGTAAATGTGACATCTTCATTTCATCTGCTGTGCATCATGGATGCAAAAAGTGCAACTATCTGATGACATTTTCATTTCTCTCCCTCTCTCCGCCTAGCCTCAATCGGTCCGGCCTGTTTCATTGTCGGTGCGTCGTACGCCGGGTGTGAAAAGGCAGTCGTCGTCATGCTGTTCACCTTCGCCATGGGTCTTATGGGTACGTTCTACCCCGGCATGAAGGTCAATCCGCTCGATTTGAGTCCAAACTACGCTGGCACGCTGATGGCCATCACGAACGGTATCGGCGCCATTACCGGCATCATCGCACCGTACGTCGTCGGCGTAATGACACCCAATGTAAGTTATCATGACCGGAAACACGGGCGATGTGTGTTTGTACGTTTGGAGCGGAGTAGCTTTTCAATTGGTTTGGTTTTGGTGTGGTCGTTTGAGTTATATTTTTTCCGGCTGGAGAGATTTCTTATGTGTGGGGTGCTTTTGCTGTTGACATTGTAAATCTACGGTCGTGTGTAGGTAAACATGTGCCATTAGGCGTGGTAGTGCTAAACAGTTTTATTGCTGAATTAGGTCGATTTTTGGTGACCAAACATACGTGTTTTTGCAGAGGTAACCATTAACATACATTATGAAATTGTTAAAAATAGATTTGCGAGATGAATAACACCAGCGTAACTTCATAAAAACATCATTAGATTGCTGAAAAACTGTGTCTAATGTGTGAATAGTCTGTTCATGATTAGGAAATAATTTACATAGTTAATAATGTTCTTTTTTGCCTTTAGTGCGTTCTACTGCGCGTTATTAGGGACGCTAAAAATGTTGAAATAAGAGCTTTGAATATTTACCTTCATTAACAGTGCCAAAATCGAACCCGGCCCACCTATCTGCGTTACCATAGAACTATCTGTTTGCACACCGGTCGTTCTAATCAGACTGTTTCCGCCATTGCAGCACACACTGGAAGAATGGCGCATTGTGTTCTGGATCTCGTTTGCCATCTTCAACGTTACCAATCTGGCATACATCATCTGGGCGTCGGGTGAAGTGCAGCCCTGGAACACGCCCCATCTGATGAACAAATCGGTCGAGGCGGGTGAATCGATTGACGTTCCGGCAAATGCAAAGAAAAGCGTACAATCTCTAGAGGCCATAAAGCAGTAGAAGAGGAGCTAGCCCTGAGGCTCTCAGAGGTAGGCTAATGATCCCTTGCAGTCCACAGGACCTATCAACCTGGAGTCTGCGTGAGTGATAGTAGAGAAGTAGAGGAAATTGCTTTCAAATAGTAAAAGCTTTTGAAAAGGAAGCAATCGAAAGTTGAGAAAACCACACGCTGTAAGTCAACAAAATATGGCTTATTTTAAAAATTCCTTCTTTTATATATGAGTACAATGCCATTGTGCTAATGTACGGATTGATAGTTAATCCGACCATAGGTCACGCGACTGCTCTACTGAAACGTGTAGGTTTAACAAAACCTCCCCCCCCCTCGATGCTCAGTGCGATAATATATTGTTGTGTTGAATTTATTTATACCACTTATCAGCTTGAATACGCGTTAGAATTTACGATATAGGAGCATGCAAGCAATTGAAACGGGTACACTAGAACAGCGATGGATTACGATCGTACATACCATTGTACCAGTTGTACCTGCTACGTAGATAGCAATAGGCGATCGATAGCTCGATTTCATTCCAGGGAAAGCGATCGATAGCAATCGAGAATGAAAAGTAATGGAGTGATAAATAAAGGTCAAATCAAAAGGCTTTATGTGGATGGAGTTTTTTTTAAATTTTTTGATACAGACATGATCATAGTATCCATTCCTCTAAGGAATGGTGTTACACGATCTCAGCGTTATCTAATGGCAGTAGGCATTACATCTTTCGTTTTGTAGTTACAATCGAAGCCACAGTCACGGATTAAGGCACAACCATGTTGAAGTGTTTGAACGCCTGTATGGCAGAGCGTAAGTAATTATATGTATTGTTCTTTTTTCGTTTGGTTCGTTTGGGTAACGATTTTCCTTCTCTTTTCCCGTAGTTTGCTGCTGCCCAAAGAAGCACATCCTAGTGATGATGACATTTTTCGCCATCCTCAACCAGTACACTATGCGCATTTGTCTTCATCTCGCCATTACAGTGATGACCGGCGACCGTAACGACACGATGTCGGGTGTTTCCATAGCGGACAAAGATTTTTTCGATTGGGACGAACACGAGCAGGGTATCATCTTGTCGGCGTTCTACTGGGGCTACACCTTGTCCCATTTTGTGACCGCCTTCATAGCGGACCGTTACTCGAAACATCTTCTCGGACTGAGTGTTCTGATTACGGCTGTGCTCACGATTCTGACACCGCTTGCGATTGATGTTGGTGGAAAGTGGTTACTGATTATGGTGCGTGTCGTAGAGGGCATAGGGGAAGGTGCGACTTTCCCGGTGCTGAGTGCCCTCATTGCCCACTGGATACCGGCTTCCCAACGTGGCTTCTACGGTTCGTTCGTGTTTAGCGGCTGTCAGATTGGAGCGTTGGTTGGTGGCATCGGTACCGGGTACTTTATCGAAGCGCACAACACCTGGCGTACAACGTTCTACATCTGGGGTGCACTCGCCATCATTTGGTACGTGTTTTGGCTGTTCATTGGCTTCGAAAGTCCCGAAACGCATCCGTACATTAGCGAACAGGAGCGTGCCGAACTGGTGGAACAGCTGGCCGAAAGCCGCAAGAGCGTACACTCGTACCCAATTCCTTGGAACAGCATTCTTAGGTCTTGTCCGCTGTGGGGGCTGATAGCGGGTCAGATCGGGCATGATTGGGGCACCTATCTGATCATTACCGATCTGCCAAAGTACATGAAAAGCATCCTGCACGTCTCGGTGAGCGATAATGGGCTCGTCACCTACACACCCTTTTTCAGTATGTGGCTGTTTTCGATTTTTGGCGGCTGGTTGTGCGACGTACAGATCCGGAAGGATTGTATGTCGCGCACGAGCGCACGCAAGCTGTGGACGACAATCGGGTCGATACTGCCCGCCTGCTTCATGATGGCTGCGTCTTACACGGGTCAGGATAAGGTCATGGTAGTAACGTACTTTGCACTGTGCGTTACCTTTCTCGGGGGATTCTATCCCGGCGTAAAGGTTAACACGAACGATCTTAGTCCAAACTTTGCCGGTGTGCTGATGGGCATGGTTAATGGAATTGGTGCCATTACGGGTGAGAGAGAGAGAGAGCGCGGCTAGAGTTGAAATGTGATATTATTTAACTGATAATCATTTATTTACAGGCATTGTTACTCCTTATTTGGCTGGCCTGTTAACTCCAAATGTAAGTGTACGGGGAAATGTTCAGAATGTGTAGCTTGTAATGCTTCGTGTAGTGAACCTTTGGAGGCTTTTATTCTGTTCTTCAGCAGTTTAGTTTTACGCCTTGTGTAGTATGCAATCCGCATACGAGATTGTAAGTTTGGAAAATTGCTATGCTCTCGTGAAAGAATTTTATGGTTTTGGTCAATTTTTTACTTGTAACATTGATTAGTTCCGTCTTTCTGTCTTTGGAGATTAGCTGCATTTACTATATTCACTCCATCAATATCTTCAAAAAATGTCACTGCACAGTATATAATTTAATCAATCTTCTCCTTCTGTCCAACAGCAAACGTTAGAAGAGTGGCGCACAGTATTTTGGATAGCTTTTGCTGTCCTCAACATAAGCAACGTGATATTCATCTTGTTCGCTTCGGGCGATATTCAACCGTGGAACTATCCCCGGCAGCCAGCCAATAATTGAACGTAAAGAATGCAACGAAAAGGAATGCGACGAAGAAATGGAATGGCTTATTTCGCTTCGTATGCATTGTATTAAAATTAACCCTGTACCGTGTACCGCAGAGTGAGTAAAAAAGCGAATTTTATTTTGGAACTGCAGGTAGTGCCTTTTTCTCGGCCATAAAGCAACAAGCAGCATACATTGCGATCCGGTACCAGGCGCACGCTGCAACCGGGGTGTACCGATGACAGCTGGTCGTGCTAAAGCAGCGGCCACAACCACGGGGACAGCTGCTGCTGCAAGACAACACACAATACAGGGCCGCCGTCGTCGTCATGCGGTTGCGTCACGCAGTGCCGCCGTCACATGGAGACGCTCATGTGACTCTCGTACCAGGGGCGCATACATCGCAGCAGCGTGTCAGCACCAAACGTGTAATGGGCGCTTGTGCCGTTGCGTTCTCTTTCCCGCTTGCAGATTTGTTCGACCGTGCGCCACATAGCGCGCAGAAAAGAACGATCGATTTACGATGATGCGATAACAGGGTCCGAAGAAAACGGTGCACGATTAATGATGCTCAATTATCCCGCCGCCATTGCCAGACGGCGACAGTCATCATCGTTAGCGCGCACAAACACACGAAGGGGCACATGGCTGCCAGTCAGTCAGCTGTGCCCCAGGAGGAGGGCGTTTTAATAGGCGATCATCCCACGGTCGCGCGCGCTATGTTGATGGGGCACAGGGCGATTATCGCTTGCAGAAGTTTTGAAGAGAACGTTGATTTTTTTTTGGCGAACGATGAGTGTGTGTGTGATGAGCGTGTCCCCTACGAAGATTGATGGCTGCCAAGCGTTACGTCAGTCAAAATGACGCATGGTGTATTTCTAACAGGAAACCAGCAGCACGCACCGGTTACTTTTCCAAAACCATGACCACACGAACTACGCCGACTTACGACAATAGAGATAGAGATGGGAGCAAATGGGTGTGTGTAAGCGAGTGAAATAGCGAAACCGAAGAACATATTGTGATAGGGGATGGAAAGTAATGGTTTTCAAGCTTTCCTTTGCCTCGCTCTTTACCATTGCTGTTTCATGGTTTGACCCATTTCGCTTTTTATTGCTTCATGTTGTACATCGTCTGTTTAATATCTGCTACCCGTTTATGGGATCGATTCGCTTTCCTTCCTTTTCTTTTTGATTGCTTTTTGATTGCTATGAAAACGTGATTTAGTCTGTTTCTTGTAGTAAATGCGGGTTTATGTTTACTTTTCCTTTCATTCATGGATTTAACGCGATGCAATTTCCATTCATTGATAATGACGGGAAAATGGTTCAAGACGTTGCAGGCGGGATTGATGACTATGATGTTTTGGTTTAAAGCAGATGTAAAGCTTTTTAATATGTTACATTGGGGCATTAAAGAACGTAAAGCGCATCCTACTCCATCGATACTTTACATACTTCTGGCAAGCATAATACGAAGCACCGTGGAAAATGTCTTTTCCAAGATATTTACCCTCCTGCAACAGACGTCGGCTCGGCTACGGGAAGTCGGGTTTTGCGCAGTCAACGGTTTGTGAGTATCGATCTGTTTTCCTGTCCCTCGGCACTTAAGACGAGGCTGGAACACATCACCACCATTCCGCCGCCATTGCGTCTTCAGTAAAAATAACCAAAGAAGCGGAGTTTTGTCTCGTGGAAACCGAACTGCCCACTCTCTGGTCGTATGTCCCACGTGAGTCGGTGATGCCAGCAAGAGCGGAACAAGGAGGCGGAGAAGAATACGTTGTGAGGCAGGCAAAACGAAGATACATTTTGGTCATCGTCACAGCAGAACGCGCAACTTGTGCCACCTTCTTCGTATCGGCCTACCAGCTCCTTGGCTGGTCAGACGATACCCTCGGGGGTGACTCTCTGGTGGTGGAGAATGGACGACAATAGAATGGAAGGGATGATTGTGTGCTTGTGTGTTTTGTGGCGTGCTGTTTTTCTCGATTTCTCTTCGATATCGCGCACCTTTCATCGAGCCATGCTAGCCTAGTAGACCGCACTACAATCGGTGTGCCACGGTGAAGGCCACACAGACGGTTCCAGTCAGGATCGAGTGTTGAAATTTAAATTCCCTATCTCCGATAGTACAGCGGCAGCCTTTTTCCACGAATTGAAGCAATATAAAATCACCAAACTAGAATTTAATGTGACGGCTGCTTCGGTCAGCGAAGGAAATACAGTAAACAACTGGGACCATTAGGACGGGGTTTAAACCCCCAAATGGTCGATGTACTAAAACATGAACCAGTGACACTGCACCCGGCTAAACAGCGCACAATCGTTGCGCCACGCTGGCCGCCCATTCCTGCGGTGCCGCATTGTATCGCAATGCCGCGAACGAACGAAAGGAAACGATTTTCCTGGAACGTCACACCATCCAGCACGATGGGTTGCCTTTACCAGCAACGGTTTTCAAGACGCGCGCGAACGCCAGAAGATAGAAGAGTGCAATGGTTTTCGGGTTTCTTTTCTATGACCCGTTCTTAAAAGCGCCAGCATGGCCAAGGGTGACGACGCGTCGCAGAAGAATAAATTGAAATGATAACCGGCATCGCAATAATGCAAACAATATTTAATGTAACGCTCGCAGCGCTTATTTTGCCAAGGCACTTCAATGGATTTAAAGTAATACAATTGTAAATTGTAAATAGTACTCTAGGTATAGGTATTTGCGTTCAACCTTCCAGCAAGCGCACCGGGTATCTGTTGTGCTGTTCGGGCTACGCTCGGGTTGCCGCCACGAGACCCTGTTCGCCTAGGCTACTTCACAAAGCTGCAATTCGGTCGCCGTTCGATACACGCCCACATATTAAGGGGGCCGTGGCCACAAAACAGACATTCATGGTGCCTGCGCGCGCCGCCGACGGGCGGTGGAAATCGGCGTGGCAATTTTTCTCCGCAAAGCAATCCCATTGCCACGCAACAAAGGTACGCTACGCATCCGCGTTGTACCCGTAGTCTTTGTAAACGAGGTAGGGAGGATCAGGCAAAAAAAGTCACGCCTCGTGTCGCTGGAACTGAAGGCTGAGGGTTGAGCTTTGTCTGTGTGCTGAACGAAGTTGATGAGGGATTTATAATTGGTCACTGAATAGTTGACACTGGTACATTTTTCCATCCTACTGATTCAGTCCGGCTCACTATCTTCCACTCTATGTGTCATTTACGTGCCTTTTGATTTAATATTTTTAAAACGTAAATCATAAAACTGTAATAAACAAAGTGGTTTTATGACACGATTGCAGACTCAAACCCCATTAATTTGTATAACCGCACCACATAGTCGGTTCATTTTTATTACGCTGGCCACACACTTTTGATTTTACGTTTCACACAGTCGTAAAGTTGTACAACACCTCGCTCGATTCGAAGGTGTGGTGTATAACGAATGGCAGTGGACGAATAAGGAAGACAAAAACCCACCCCAAACGCGCACGCACACAGAAGAGTGCACACAAGGGCTGCAATCACCGCAACTGTGCGAGGAAACATAAATGATAATGATGATGATGATTGCAGCCAGCCAGCCTACTATTCCATCGCTCCATGGGGTAGGAGGAGAGAGAGAAAAAAAAAGATCCGAGTGGTGAGATAGATAGAAGCGGGAAAAGGTACGCGAACGAAAGAGATGCAGTCAACTGTACCGCCTTCCACTTGAAAGTTACACAAGCTGCTGTGCGCGTCTCTTGCAAACGGACATTGTTAACCCTTGGATGGGTAGAACATTGTCCAGAATCAATAGAAGGTTTTAGATTGCACTTAATGCGTTAGAAAAATAATAAAATCGTATCGTATAAAATGGATATGGAGTAGCTGAATTCAAATTAGTATAACAATAACCCAAGTAACAAAATCGACATGCTTTCTCATTCTACCCAATAGATCAGTAAACCTGAGAGAGCGAGAAAGCATGTCGATTTTGTCGCTTGGGAAGCCTATGGCCTTGAGCCGGTCTCGTAATACAGTCGTCAACTCGTACGACTTAACAACATGCCCGTCATGGGTTCAATCCCCAAATAGACCGCGCCGCCATACGTAGGACTGACTATCCTGCTATGGGGGGGAATCAATTAGTCACTGAAAGCCAAGCCCACAAGTGGGTACAGGCAGGCCTTGACCGACATCGGTTGTTGAGCCAAAGAAGAAGAAGCCTATGGCATGGCTCGTTTTTCGCGTGAAGAAATGTGATTACTGTCAGAATTCAACAGTTGAACGCTCAATAGTTGGCTTGACAGTTCAATTAATAAGCATACGTTTGTATGCAAAATTTGCGAGATCAACGAAATTTTTGAAAATTTCACAAAAATCTCATGGCATGTCGAGAAAAATTTCAGATTTTTTTGTATGGAAAATCGTGCCAACTAAAAAGCACATATTCAATAGTTGGCAGGGAATCAAAGTTCAACCAATGAGTTCGGACTGTACAGGCGTCCCCTGAGTTACGACCCCCTCGAGTTACGACGATCCGCAGATACGACGATTTTGATTTTGACAGTGAAAAGTTATCAGTGACAAGAAATTGTTTTATTTTTTGAATTTCTGTGCTGATAACCGTTACACACACATTTTCAAAGATTCTATAACTACCCGATCTTCTATATTTGCATCGTGCAAACGACTTTTGCTGTAAAATTAATACATTATCAAACATTGTTGCAAATAAAAATCACAATAGCATAGATTTTGTCTTTTCAACTTCGGTTATAAACTTAACATTGACAGATATTCGACATACGACTTTTTCGACTTACGCCTTGCTTTGGGACATTTTTTCGGTCCCAAATACAGTCGTATCTCGGGGGACACCTGTATTACCATCATGTGATTATTATTTATTATAACTTTATAACCAAAGGAAATGTACTATACCGCAAAGATAATTTTGTAACTAATTTTTCTTATTTTACATCTCCACACACCTTTAAGGGTTTCTATCGCTTACCGGGCAACCCCTAGGAGGGCGGTGCACCTTCTCCGGATGCTGCGCTCCTGGCCCGGGCGGCGTGGTCAACTAAAGATAGACAACTTCGGGCAAACCCGCCGAGCGTTCCCGGGGCGTGGTGCGCCAACACCGTCTTGCGATTCGATGCGTGTTCTTCTGCGGTTGACTCTTCCCACTAACAACCCCTGCCTGTGTGTACGAGCGCAACACCGAAATCCATCGCGCTTACCCTCTGTTTGTTGCGCTCGAGCCTGCTGCTGCTGGTGTGTTAGGCACGTCCGTAATTGGGATTGATACTTTTAATTAGAAAGGGAAGAACAATGCTTCACCATATGCAACAATCTTCTATCCCCCTCCCCCTCTTCCCCATCACAACTGCCTTTTCAACTTCAATTTTCGAAAAATCGCAATGGGGATAGCGATGATGGGCTGTCTCGATGGGGTAGAAAAAATGTGTATCATTGTCTATCGTCTGCCTTTTTGCACACACAACACCAATCAAAGCGCCAAAATTACGGGGCCGGGTTGGCGAAATTCTGTGGGAGTGTAACGAAATTCTCTGTGTGTCTGCGTTTGAAAAATGGTTCCTCGCTTCGTTTTGCGTCTCTACTGCACCGTGTTTCCATCTCGAGAGGGTGCCGTGCGTTAGAGGTAGTAGGCCGGTGCAGGATACTGGCGGTAGTAGCAGCACTTCCTGCTGTGCTAGTGTGTGTGGTTCGCTGAACATTTGCCGAGAGGGTGGGTCTACAAAATAGGCTGCAAATTGAGCGTCGTGCCGTGGCCGATTTGAAATCTGAAACGGTAACGCCCGGTATTTCAGACTGGCAAGCAGGGAAGCAGGACCTTTTAAACGTAGAATAACACAAAATGAGCCGTCATAAAGGGAGGCTTAAAGCATGGAACAGGTATACAGAACTGTTCTAAAGTGCTGTTGCTACGTAGAAGCTCTATTTTGAATGAGAATAGCTCGAAAATCCAATGGGTACCTGGTTTTATTAAAAGAACTGTCACGAATAATAGAACATAATTCCTCGAAAAGGTTATTTACTGTTTTTACCTTTAAACAAAAGCTCACGATGGTAAGCAGGTGCTCAGTCAAACATAGTTTAGGCGGAGCTTGTAGTACAATATTTCCACCCCGGTATAAATTACATCCCTAGGGTGAGTATTGATTTGATTTGTCGGACATACGCAACGCGCTCGAACGCGTTTGGCTACGATGGCTCGATTAGCAAGTTTCGAATGGGGAACGCCTTTCCGGTGAGTGGACGAATATCACGGCAAAATAATATAAGAACTTTTTTTGTAAAGAGAATTTCAGGATACTTAGGAAAGGTCGTCTACAAGTGAATAGAATTAATGCTTTAATGCTGTTACTGTCTTTAGAAATTTTGACTTCATTTATTGATATGGATGCGGCCAACCAAATATTCCAATGATAGCTGACCTTGACATTTTTGTATTGAACCCTGCTCGACGAAACATATTTCGTCCAACACTCCAAGGGCAATTTCCTATTGAACACCATTTTTTTGGGAATATCATAAGATTAATGATTCAACACGTTATTACTTAATGTAAATCACCACGATTTGCGCCTGAATGTTGACAACGGCTATGAGACGGGTGTATGAGCATACATTTTGACAAATCTATTTTGCCTTGCCGATTCGTTCTGCATTCCTTCTCGGCTTTTCCACCGCTTTCGCTGCTAGCAGTGAGGTTGCTCGGTCGCTCGCGCACTGTTGGAAAGAGAAGGGTTTTGTCCATTTTCCCCTACATTTTGTCCAATTTTCTTCCCCCAAACTGTTCGTGACGAATAACGCTGCGAACATCCAATCGACGGAAAACGCGTTGAACCCATGTGAGGTAGGAGAAACGTGGCACGTAGCGTGTAGCCGCGGAGGGTTGGTACACAAAAATGTGTTCTCTCCCTTAGATGTCGCAGAACATCCTCCACCGGCTGCTGGCACCGTGGTAACATTTCGCCTTGATCAACCTGTATTTCGTCCGCACACAGCAACAAACCAGAACCAGAAGGGAGAAGAGAGCCCAGCAGCGAGATGGATCGAGCGGTGTTGCCTTATTGCTGTGAAAATTTGCGCAGATCACGCAGGTGAGTGTAGTACAACAGTGTGCACACACCACCAGCGGACGCCATTAAGTGTTTGGAAAGAAGGAGGGAGTAACCTATTTTGGACAAGAACAAACACCGACTGGCAACCCGAGGACTGTAGGAAGCGTTTGGCAGAATGAGAGCTACACCGTCTGTGCCTTAGCAAGACGTACACGTGTTTTTAAGCTTGTAGGTGTGGTCACGGCACGTGCGTGTCCTCCATCGGTATGCTGGCGCCCTGATGCATAGGGGTAAAGATTTCGACACACACAAAAGTACGATTTGCGCTCCGTGGTATGGCTCCTGTACGCACGCATCGTGGGAAAAACCCATGGAAACCGGGCCTACAGTTGAGTTGATGTGTTGATGCGACCAACAGCATCATGAGGGAAACGCTTCCGGAGGCAAGCCAGGTAGAAAATGGAAAAAGGTTTGTTTTGTCCCTTGCTTCGAGTCCTTTGCTTTTGCAGACAGAACAGTGCCACACACGATGGAGCCAAAATGGGTAAGGGAAGGTAAGACACCTAGCCGTCCGCTGAAGGATGCTGCGACCCTGGTGCAAATGTCAAAAAACATTGAACGGGTTACGAAAGATCGTGTGCTGCTTGGCTCGGCCCAAAAGGGGAATTGTTTTTTTGCACCTCCGCTCGATTGCTGGGGAGGTTGGGGAAAGTCTTTCACGAGCTCGATTTTTCTCCACCCCGCTTTTTCTGTGATTTTCTCACTCCCTACCGCGAGGGTTGCTTTTCGGTGGTCCGTTCTCCCTCTTAACACTTCCGCAGAGCGGACATCTTCACATAGAAGGCATGCTGCCCAGTGGGGAGCGCCAGCGAAACGGTGCGCTCTGATTGGCTAAGATGCTCCAATTTGCCCTAACGGCGGCGTTTAACCCTTTTGTTTTGGGCTCACTATGGGGCCAGGATCTAAGGCATGGCAGTAGGTAGCGCACGCTAGTTGCGCTGGCACTCTTGGGGTAGCGGTGTACACAAAACGCGCTCTGCCCAGACTCTGTTCGGTTAGGCGTGTTTGTGGGTGTGACAGGTAGTACTGGTTGGTGCTGGCCATGGAAGATGTGAAAAGAACCCTAAAAACCGAAGCCTCCGAACGAGAAGCTGCTGATTCCGCTGTAGGCCTAGTAGGGGAAGGCTTTTGATCTCGTGTTTGTGGCAGGCAATGGTTTCTTGCTGTAGCAAACAAGAGAGCCCACAGGCCGAAGCCTTACAATGTGTTGACAAGTTGATGGAATAAGTTTTAGAGAGTTACAGTTATCGCCTATGGCATGTATGTGTTATACTATATTTAGCAAATATTTGGCTGCAGTAATCACTTAACTAGATATTATTCAACACACAACTTCGATTCCTTACCAAGTATTGAATATGTGCTTGTTAGCTGGCACGTTTTCAAAAAAAACATACTGATTTTTTTCTCGACAGGACGTCCATTCGATTAAATTTGGTGCTTTTATGCACTAAAAATTGTATTGATTTGAAATATACAGTGTCAAAATTAAAAATTTGCGTTACTCGAGTGTCGCGTAACTCTGGGAAAGACTGTATAGAGAAGAGACAAGGAAAATATAGAAATGTTTAATATTAATATAAAATGTAAGAAGCACAACGTCCATTTGAAATGAAAAACACTTTGAGGCAATTTAACATAAAAACGATAAATTAACTACATAAAACAATCGTCACGCCGCGAGAGAAACTTTTCAATGCATACACACGCGTACCAACCGCCGAAAGCTCCGCAAGTAGATGTATCGAGTAGGCTTCGACTGGTACAGGGGGTACCGAGCAGCAAAAAAAAAAAACAAGGTATGCGCAGGTACACAACGCTGCTGGAGGCTCTAATAACGAGACAGGTAGATAGGAGCCACCAGGTGGCTAATGGCTTTCGACCTCCTGACGTGCCTCCGATCCTGGCACTGTGGTGGAGCGGAGTTTACCTGATTTGTACAAAATCGGACAGGTGCAAAAACCGAACATGGGCCAACCCCGATTCGCCATCGAATCGGTGTTTCCCGTTATTTTTCGCTCACCTTCGCGGAAAGGGGAGTGATTAAAGACGAAGAAACTCCCATTCGTTTCCCACAACAAAAGAGCAAAGCAACTCCCCGAAAGATGAATGAGCGGCGGCACTGATATTGCGCACAAGGGGGGGGGGGGGGATGTTTAATGTGCCCCCACAATATGCGACGTCGTACACAGCAATGCGCACCACCACCCCGATCCATTTTGTGTTGTGTGAATTGAGCGTGACCGAAAACTCAAATCAATGGATGGGGGAGCACTGATGTGGGTTGGAAAAAATGCTGCAACCCCCCTCGAACGTATGGTGCCCGCATTCGGTCGACTTTCATACGCAGCTGCATTGAGTCATTGCGCGCGCTGCCTTCTGCGTGAAAACCCCTACGAAACTGACAGCTGATGGGGATGGAGACAGACGCGCGCGCACACATGCACACACATTCATGCGTTACATGGAAGCAGAGTTATCGCGAGCTACTAAGAAGTTGCACAGCCCCCCCCCTCCCTACGACAAAAGCATTTAAAGACCTCGGCAAGTGGAATTTAAGAGGTCTCGGTACTAGGATGGCAGCATTTACAGGAGGGTTGCGCAAAAGCAGCCCCGGCGTATGCGTCATTCGCGCGTTGTTGCCGCGTCACTTTACGCTCTTTTCTTGCCGTTGTGCATGTGGTGGGAGCAAACGAAAACAGCGGCTACTTTTGGGCGCAAACAGTACGCTTTTGCCACGAGACAGAGGGAGATAAAGAAGCTTGCGTTACAACGGCACACGCGAACTTAGCTGCTGCGTGCTTGGTAGCTTTGAATCGGCAATTGGGAACAAGCAACGGATGCCATTTAAACCCAAGACACAAAAAGGGAGCTTTAAAATGGCTGGATATTTAAATTAATTGTTCAGCTGCTCCAATGACATGTTACTTGTACAGCGGTTACTTGTAAGTGGTATTCCAACGAAATATTATTTTAAAATAGTAAAACTTCGTTTTTTTTTTATTTAAACGTTGTCATTTCAGTCATCATTTCATGCATCATCAGCAAAACTGTTTCAAATGTACAGCCCGTGCGTACGCCCCTGTTGAAACATATTCACATTCCTCTTTCCACCATGGCAACCGAGAGCACAGCCAAGGAAACGACCGCAGATACCGAAGAAGAACGCATACACAGACACGAGAGCAAATCTTCAAGACGTTTTGTACAACCGCGTTTGAGTGAAAAGGCTGGACGAGAAGAGAGATGTAGATCTTTCCGTTGCGCAGCGTCATTGCACGAGAGGCTGGGGCCCTGGTACCAAGTTCGCTTTGAGATGCTGTTTGGCTTCATCTCATGTTCCACTGAACCAGATATGGTGATCGCGCACAACAGCACACACAGCCTCCCAGCAGGCGCATATGAGACGATTTAGCAGCGAACGAACCTCCTGCTCACGCACATAAAAGGGGAAAATGAGATGCATTCAGCACGCCGTGTGCTCTCGGTGGGTGAGCGTGCGAGTGAAATGGGTTGTTGTTTCGCTGCACATTCGAGCACATTCTTTCCTTCCTTGGTGGGAGAAACCGTGTAAGTGTAAAATACTGCCAGCGGGCACCACACACACACACACACACTCACACACCTTCGGAGGCCACCTTCAACTTCATCTTCTTTGTACAGCCGGGCCACCGGAGTTGTTGGTGCATTGGACCAGGAACGCATCTTCTTGTGGCCGCACCGAAAAGGCCCGCACTTTCTTACTTGCTTACTCATTCACTGCAGCACACGCTTGCACCATTGCAGTTTCGCAGTAACCTACGGCAGTACGCGCTGCAGTACGCCCCATTGCATGCAGTTCTGGTACTTGATGTAAAGCGCCGGCTACAATTACTTGAACTTCCCCTTCCAGGTGCGATGTAATGGATTTCCACCCCATTTCTTCCTCGCTTTTCCAGTGGATTACTCTGCTAGGGTGTTACATCCCCTGGGTCTGGTGACTTAATCGATGCAGTTGCAGTACGCTGATACTGGTGCCTATCGTGCGCAATATGATGCGTTAAATAATTTGATGATGCCGTAACTGATTGAATTAGATTATTTTGGTATTAAGCAGTACACACTATTTTACATTATTCGATTATTCAATATTTAAATTTACTGATTAACAAGAGTATTTCGTTTTTTTTTGTACATTTTAAACTAAGTGTTGTAAAACTATGCATTGGCTGAAATGCGTTTCCTTCCTCTCTGTCCATTTCATCACTGTGGATGAAATAAAGCGATGCCATATTTTTTCCCTTTCATTTCATCCCAATATCACACACTCACAACAACAAAATTGCGCTTCTCCTTATTTCCCAACAGGCATGCGCCATTTCTAGCAAATTTCTGTTGCACACTCCATGGGCTTGTAAGGTGACAGAAAAAACAACAAAAAGGAAAAAAGGTGGCTGTTTTTCCCCTACAATTGTTGCTCCGTTCCTTAAACATAGCGCCCCTCTGTTGCTAATGCCATCGCTGACAAGAGGGAGCCAAAAAAAAGTAATAAAATCATGATAAACCACCCCGCCACGCGGCTGCTGTTTGTTGTGGCGTGTTTCGTTTTTTTTCCTTTTTGTGGTGCGTTTTATTTCCTATTTTTTTGGGTTCGATGTGCACGTGGGAACACATTATTTTTCGCATGCGGTCTTGGTAGGACACGTGTAGCGTTCGTAAAAGAATTGGACAAAAATACGCTCCTCTTTCGTCCTTTCTCTGGTCCCGGGGTATATGTGTGAGTACTCGGGGCAAGGGGGGTGAGGAAAAGGGGAATTTTATTTTCGCGTATATTCGCGTATATTGGACATATTCGACAAAAACAGAGAAGTACATCCAATCGAAGGATTCATGTGATAAAACGAACGAATGAAGAGGGAAACAAAAGAAGAGAAACGATTACTTCTAGAAGATGCGATAGAGATGTTAGAAAGGGCAAAAAAACACATCTCCACACAGATAGCTTCTGAGAAAAAAGGGAATGAAACATAACCCCCGCGGATACAAGGGAACGCGCACGATGCAGAAAGGATGGAAAATAGAGAATGAAGAAAGATATCGCCGCTAAGCAGAAAAGGGCTCCTGGGGAAAGGAAGCCTGAAGGCGACAATATACGTTGAAAGATGATCGCCGATTGCCGTTTTTGGTCTTCCGTGTATGCAGGTTTCTCACAGGATCGCAGCATAACGCAGAGTTAGCCGGGTCTTCAGATGCTGCTCTTGAGATTTTTCGTTTTTTTCTTATTACTCTCTCCTCACCTTAACATCTCCTAACGGAGAAGGTTGCTGAGAGCAACGGCTAGCGGATCATGAGCCACGTACCAGTTTCGATGGGCTCTGTGTGCATCTGTTTCATTCTCACCCAAAAAACGCTCGCTCTCGCTTTCGCGCCAATCCAAGTAAACACGTTTTTATTTCCTCGTTTTCCCCTCGACGGCCGAGACTCGGTGGCGGGAGGTGTTGATTTTCCACCCCCTTCTTGGAGGGGTGCTCTCGGTACACGATAGTGATGCGCATCCCCTCTCTTCCCGCACATGTGCGTAAGCACGCGCGAAGAGCAGTCCCGCAAGGGGAATGCGTGTAATTTATTTTGAATATTTTGAAATGTACTTTCGATGAAGAAGCCATGCACAGAGAGAGGAAGATCTGACTGTTTACTGGGACTGTGTGTGTGTACTTTCTGTTTGTTAGGGAAAAAAGAACAGCGTGTGAGGGTTTTTTGATTTCTTCTTCGCTTCACTTCACCCCTACACATCATTTTGCCGGGAAAAGAAAAGCCCGCGCACTGCACGGACTGCGCGCACGATTGCAAGTGCTTCAGTGCATTTGAAGACGATTTACAATCCTATTCCATTCGTTTGTTTTGGTTTCGACAGCTGCTGCTGTTGGGCGAACACGCGCCTGTTTAATACGGTTGAAGCGAACGTAACGAATGGAATAGTATCGCATGCAGGCCGGGAAGTGCATCGACGAGTAAATCTTCTTATGGGATTCAACCTATCCTCCCCTTCTTATTGTATGGCCGGACAACTTTCCCCTGGTTTAAAAGGTTTTTTTAGCGCCAAAATTATTTACAAAAAAAGGGTGGTACAAAGGGCGCGTCCTTGTTTCTTTCTTAAATCTCAATTGGCTTTCGGCTCCCTTTTGTGCTTGCTTGCCATTCAAACCCCCGGCGAACCATCTTGACGGTTTTGAATGGTTACGAGGCTAGCCCTTTTCCGGGCGAAGGGCCCTTGGTTGTTTCGATTCGCCCGAAATAGGGCGTGTTTCAAAAGTGTATCATCCGAACAGGAATGCAGCCCCGCTGGAAGGTAGCATTTCAAAGGGCTTCTTTTCGAGGTTTGGGCGCGCGCGTATATGTAAAGCAATCCTTGTCTACCCAATTTCGTTCCTTTCCGTGCTCACTTGCGTGTCCTTTGCAATGGCCCCGGGATCGGATAGGTTTTGTCATTATTATTGGTTTCTCCCTCCATTCCATTCGTTCAGCTTTGTTTGGGTTTCTTTATTCAACTTCTTCATCCATCCCTGAAATGCCCTTGAGTGGCGACACGAGTTTATTTAACAGAATGTGGATGAGTAACAGGAAACAACCGGTTTTTCTGTCGATGGTTGTCCTTAAACTGGCTCTGGCTCTGTGCTGCTTTCTCTGTTTCTTTTGTTGCAACCCCAGTTGCGTGCTTTGTAAAATTATGAGGAAGGAACAGTTCATTGCATATAAAAATAGTCCTTAAAATTTATTTCAAACGAGTAAAATTGCAATATGTAAGTAATATAAAGTAATATGGACTTCCTATCGTCAAACGAGTAATATTGTAATATGTAAATAATATAAAGTAGTATGGAATTCCTATCGTCATGATCAAATCCAGACTGAATCAAGATCAATTTAGTCCGCATGTTACGTCCGTTTTCCATCGTTATTCCAAAAGGCTCTCCTTGGAAACACCCTCTTAAAAATCAACAAACCCCGCCGGGCCGAGCGCTGAAGCGGGATGAAGCTTTGCCTCCGAAGGTTCCAATTGCAACCTGAACTAACGAAGGGGGTTGGAATTCCATATGTATGCGTCATCGGAATGACTTTGGCCGGAAGCTAGGGCGTAGGATGCGCAGCAGCAGCGGAATGCTTCGGATCCATTAGACCCAACAAACTACGACTAGCGACGTGTGGGTGGATCCCTCTGTCGATTCGTGAAAGGTGAACATTTGCCATGCCAGGAAAGTATATTTGAGGGGTTCGGTAGTTTGTTTATTAGTTTGTTTGTCAAGCAAGTTTTCCAGCAGCGGCCACAGTATACACACACGTTGGGACACGTTTGTCTGCAGGGACACAGTTGTAGATGTTTATAGTTGATGTTTTCCGTCCTGGAATCAGTTTTAATATAGCGCTGATTTTTGGATTGAACCACATGTAGAAATTGGTTTAGTGCAAGATTTAAAAAAAGTGCAATACAGTACTAAAGTGCAGTTTAGAGTGAAAGTAGTTAGCTAAAGTTGGTTTTATCGATACACGTTATAGTTGTGGAAAAGATAGTAAATAACGAAGGTGTCTTGTCGTTGAATACAATGTAAATGTGGTGCACAATATGTCCGGCAAAGGTGACGATGAGTCTACAGGAAACAGCGAAAAGGATTGGGAAATATTCGACATACTTTGCGGCGAAGAGGTAATACATGGTTTTGAAAATGTGATTAGATACATTCAATTCCGGAAAAATTTATATAACATGATAGCAAAGTGTATAAACGCCTGTTTATATACCTAATACGGAAAATATAGCTTTTGGTATGTGTTTAAATAAGTATTTTTGTTGAATAATAAATCTATATCCTTCCCAATAACAAAAGAGGAATTGCCAATGCGGCCTTTGTGCCGATTCTAGTGAACAAAAGACAATCCCAATGCTAACAACAAACAACTGGAAAGACCT
Organism: Anopheles arabiensis; assembly: GCF_016920715.1. Lineage (NCBI taxonomy): Eukaryota > Metazoa > Arthropoda > Insecta > Diptera > Culicidae > Anopheles > Anopheles arabiensis. The sequence continues at coordinate 120,911 of NC_053518.1, forward strand.
CGCCAGAAGGCTGGTTACTATGGAGATGGTAGCTTGTTAGGTTACTTTCCACTGTCCGCCGGAAGCCGACTCCATTTGAGATAGTACACGCGGTTATCGATTAGAATCGTTGCAAAAAAGGCACCTTGTTCTGGAATAAAACGCAGTACGTAGGCAGTTACCCATTCCGACACATCATTGCCATTGTTTAGGGAACACAACAAACTGCTGCCTCCTTCTGTATGGAATAGAAGTAAGGCTTTGAGGTTCCAACACAATGGTTTGAGCACGATGGCGTTCCTACGGGCATAAGCAAAAATCCGATAATATGAATCAAACTTCAAACTCCCTCCCCAGAGGTTACCATCGGAATTGGGCGCAAACTGGAGCGCCAACAATGGGAGGCGTCAGCTTTTCCTTCCGTTTCATAACGGTGGAAAAATGTGAACGCGTTTTTCTTCAACATCGGAGCGTCGTGCTGATAACGTGCAATTTTGTGACGGCAGCCCGTAGTTCAATGCAAAACAGGTTTGCAACAGTTCAGGTAGTTTTCACCCTTTTTTCCAAGCGCTAGTTGCTGCAATTGTTTCGCGAGACGTTATGGCGTCCGGAAGTGTTGCGGAAAAGTGCATAGTTTTTTGAACGTTTTTATGTGTTATTGCTTTTAAAGGGGATTTGTGTCACTGGAAAATTCTAACGATCACAGGGGGCACCGAAAGAAAGGTGTTGATAAGAAAGAATGAACATCGGTTGTACTGCATGCATTTGAGTGTGGTTGTGCAATGCGGGAGTAGTGAACTGAAATGAGTACAACGGAAGGACGACCTCGGCATACAAGCGGATGTCGATTCGAGCGCAAAAGTGAAAGTGACACTAAAAGTTAAATGTACCGTTTGTGTTATGTTGCTGTTACCGGATTATTTTAAGATAATGTTTTGTTATTGAAGTCCTTCCCTTCCTTCGTTCGGAAAATAGTAAGTGCAAAGAAATATTATTTTTCATATAGCGTATTTGTAATTATCGAATATTGAGTGTGGATTCGGAGTTATGGAAGAAGAGGAAATGTGTTATGTTCTGACAAATAAAATAACAGTGATATTTCATAAAAGCATGCTAAAATATCATTCGATCCTCGTAAAAAAACGTGATAATGAAGCAAAGGAATGAACTGAATTGTGTTGTTTGGTCAATTACGAGACCATTATTTTCTTTGGGTTGTTGTCCTATGGTTCCAAATTGAGATAGTGTAAAATCTATTATTTTCTGGAAGAAAAACCATAACAGGACATGAAACATAGAATAAAATTCGAAAGAATATAAGTATGTTCGAGTTCTTCTTAATAAGGATCTCTATTCGAACGCCATAATGTTTACTGCCATTGAATGGGGTGCTCTGCTTTCAGCCAGCTAGACAGACAGGCCTGCAAAAAAGTAGGTCATTCAGACCTAGAATAGAAATAACGAGAACGGGGAAACCCAATGCGCCATTGTCGGTTTGTTAGTTAGAACGAATGCGCGCGGTGATGGGCTTGATTGAATGAGGACAACCGTGGGAAGAGAGCCCTATCCACCCCACTGGCACTAGCTCTGATAAACAAATAAAAAAAAATTACATCCTGATTCCTGATACACGTTCTGCTTTTCCGCTGCCCCCTTTCCAATGTCAGCATCGACTGGCAGATTCGCTTTCCAGCAGGTTGTTTAATGTAGAAACGGAAACCAAAGCATACTCGTTTGCGGTGTGTAAGGTCTCTGTGTACTACAGATTACGATTAGTGGTACTAAACAAAGTTTTTTCGGGGATCATGCGTGGTCTTGCTATCTTGCTTTGAACTTGTCAGTAAAGAAATTCGGTCGCACGTGAGCTTTGTGAAAACTTTTGCATTTTGTGGTCTTTTTTCTGGGTTGGGTATTCTAGAACATGCCAAAACATCACACTCCCCACTCTCCAGTACATCATCACCATCATGTAAGTATTGTGGCCTCGGTTATGTATCTCACTGATCAGCTTTTAATGCTCCTATTTCACTCTCAGCCACCTCCACCATCCTGCAATGATCATCTGGCACACTCGATCGATCTGGCCACAACGCTCCGGAGCGAGTTGGCCGCGTCGACATACAAGCGAGACAGGCTTATGGCAGAACTGTCGGACGTTAAGAGCTCGCTGTGTTCTAAAGAAAGTGAGTGTGAATCTTTGCGTGCCCAAAGTGCTCGCCAGACGTCATTGATCGGTTCCTTGCAACAACGACTGGCAGCGGCCGAGCAGCGGGAAAAGACACTTCACAGCCGAAGTGAAACGGTCATGCACACACTGCACCGCGACAAGAGCCACCTAGAGGATAAGATCAAGGAACTAAGCGGAAAGCTGCACCGTTTGCAGTGTGAGCTAACGAAGGAGGAAGGGTTGCGCGACCAGGCACGTTGCCAGCTGCAGGATCTGGTGCGACGACTCTGTCTGGTGCTGGGGGTGGATGTGTGCGACGGTGCTCATCTGACGCCAGAATGTGTGCTTGCCAAGACGGGCGAAACGGTGTCGGAAGTGCAGAGACTGCGGGCAAAGTTGGCCGGTACCTGTGAGAACCTATCCTCGACCGAATCGGAGCTGTTGAGTACGAAGGCGGCTGCTTCGGCGGAGAAGACTCGGCTTCACACACAGATCGAGGGTCTGCAGTCACTGGCGCAGGGTTTAGAGGGACGGTGTCGACAGGCAGAACGTGATCTGCAGGTGACGCGCGATCGGTTGGCTGAATGTGAAGTTACCGGTGATAAACTGAGAGGTAAGGGTAATGCTTTGTACTTAGAAGAGTTTCAATATTACAGCACTGTTTATTACATGTTGCAGAGGAATTGAGAGGATTTGAGTCACGCTGCTGCAGATTGCAGAATAGCTATGATCGGTTGCAGACGGAGCGCTTGCAGTTCCTGCGTACGATTGCAACGATCGTAGGAGTCAGCGAACCATGTGAGAATAACCTCCGGGACAAAATCCGGGACCTGACCAATCATAGCCAGGCATTGCATGATGTAAGCATGTTGCGTTATGATAGCTAACTACACGCGTTTGCTAATATTCGAAGTCTGTTTCAGCAAGTTTCCCAGCTTCGTGAACAACACCACCAGGAAGCTGCTAAGCATCGCGAACACCAGGAAGCTAGTGCCTGCCGATTGAAGGGGGAGGAGCAGCACCGGATGAATCTGGAGGATCGGCTCGAGAAAGCGTGCCACGAACTGCAACACTTCCGATCGGAACACGCGACGGTAAGGAGAGCAGAGGGGCTAGATTTGATATTAAAATAGTACAATTATTGAGGAATTTTCAGCTGAGCGAGTACCTATTACGGTTGGCGAGAGCACTCTGCTGGAGTGAATGCACGGAACCACCTGCACCGGGCAGTGACACAACGATCCTCAGCGAAACGTTGCTCGAACGTGCGGAGCGTCTGGCAAACCATCACGAGCATCATATCCACGGCACGTGTGATAAGGTGAGTACAGCTTGCTTTGTCACGGCTTTGTCACAGTTATAACATGCGTTCCATGTATCACCCGCATGTGCTCACCATTTGCAGAGCTGCTGGGAGGCTATCAACCATAACCATCATCACCATCATCACACCTCGCTTTCCCATTCGGCGTCAAAAATACGCCGCGAGCGTTCATGCACCGATCTACCACTGAAGGAAGTATGATTGTGCCTTTGCTTTGTGCGACCATTTCACCCAGCATCTCATGCCCATTTCATTTGTAGAGCTCTACCCTGTACCATATGCAGCGCAAGGTGCGCGTACTGAAGGAACAGATCCAGCGACGCGATCTTCATCTTGAGCTGCTGCGGCGCAAGATTGCCCTGCTGGAGGATAACGCAAGGGGGAAAGCCACATTACAAGTACACGATCATATTCAAACACAATTTTAGAGGGATCCAGGGGGTTTCATTGCTTGCGTCGCTTTTCCAGAGACTCGGGATGCAGTAATTACACATCTTTCGTTCGCTTGTCTTTTGTCTCCGATAGACCGAGCGGGACGAGGCTATGCACAAGGCAAGGAAGAACTCGAAGCAAGCCGAACGAACCACCCAGCAGTTGGCGGAAGTGAAGGCCCAGCTGGCGGAAGTGAAGCACCAGTTGACAGAAGCTTCCGAGTACAAGATTACTGCCCTCGAGCGGGCCCGCAAGTGTGACGAGCTGCAAGCTCGGTTGTGCGATCTCGAAACGGAACGGGAGCGGCTGGTTGGACAGTTGGCCTCGTATAAATCGCGTGCCCGATCCGCGGTGGAAACTTCACACGATCGCCGTGTGCGCGACGAGCATGCAATGTCGGTAGGTAGTGGAGCTCTCTCAAAGGGAAATGCCCTTCTTTCATCCCAAATTTGTCTGCAGCATCTTCGGGAGGAGCTGTCGCGTGTGAAATTGCAGCTGGCCGACACAAACCACCGACTGTCGCAGCTGCAGGTCTTCCGCACCTCGGTCGCGAAGCTGCTGCACGTGTCGGACTGTGCCGATTCGGAAATTCTACAGAAGCTGCAATCGGTGTGCAGCGACCACGGTCATCATCACCGTCATCATCGGCACCACAGTGCGTCGAATCTATCCAACCGCCGGTACGATTCCTCCTCACCATCGGGTGAGGCGCACGTGTCCCGGTACGATGACATATTGACGGGAGGCGGATCTGGTGCTGCCGGATCGCAATCGATCGGTTGTCGTCCGCTTAGCTCCAGCCCGGTTCACAATCGACGCTACATTGATTCGGGATTTAATGATCACGATCATCACTTTGAGGATGATTTTGATTTTCATAAAAAATATTAGTTCACTGCCGAGGCAGAATCCCGGCCACCACCCAAACATCACAGCGTGTATTCGACGACAGAACGCAGTTGTTCACTGCCAGCGAAAGAAGAAGTTTTCGAAAAGAGCGTTTTTGGATGGATTACAAAGAAATACAGCAAAAGTAATACTGTTTGGCAAGATTATGCTTAAGGTCTGGTGTTTGTTTAGCTTCGTTTTGATGACTTTTCGTGGGAGCGATGTTAGAAGACCCCAAAGTGGGTATAGGCAGGGCCGATTAAACAGCACACAATCTAGGCGGCCGCGTGGGCCCCGAGAAACGGAACCCACCCCCCGCTCACAAGTAAATTTGCTTCTTAATCTTTCTCTGGTCCATAATTCCTCTTATGTCTTCTCACTAGACACTTCAGAAAGGCTTATATTCGTGTGTCCGCTTAGGGACTCCACGCGTCTTAAACCGCCACTGGATATAGGACTGGGTATAGGAGGGGTATAGGGGTATAACAGTTCCGCACACGAAACATAGTAAGTAGAACTGATTTCTTGAATCTTTAGTGCAAATTTGTTTTTTTTTTTACTTTATCACTGAGTCTTATTAATGAGATAGTTGATGACTTTTTTAGTCACAAAAACTAAAATCAAGAAGGTAAGAGTACCAATCTCGTAGAAGAAAGAATGGGTAAAGTAGTACAGTGGAGCGCCGTTTGTCCGGCGACATATTGCTGCCATGCATGGAATTAAGAAGATTGATCAAGCATGGAACATGTTACAATTTTGTTTACTAACATGGGTTCCACCTGCACCTGCGCTTGTTTGATAGCTTCATAACCATCTATCGGCATGACACGCGAATGGCCTGGCCAGAACCGGCACGGAATAAATAAGAGAAAGCGGGGCAAAATGGGCATATCAAGCAGTGTACTGAATATTCCTTTGAATATGCCATATAAACACAAATTATTCTTACATTATTACACGCCTCCATCATTTATGGATGGATTAAGATTGCCACATAGCCTAAAAATATTTAAACACATGAAAAAAATGTAAAATAAAAGTCGATGTTTTATGAGCAGTTATTTTGACACGCTGGCAAAATGGGCATAACCTTGGGGCAAAGTGGGCATATGTAAACAAAACGTGAAACGTCTAAAGACTGGGGCAATTTGAGCCACAACAACTGCGCTTAGTTAATGGTGTATGCTTTTGAGCACGTTTCGTGAAATGTATTCTCGTCCTATCTTTTGTTTTGCTGTTCAGGAAAGTCCTTAAAATTCTTCCAAAAATATATTATCATAATTAAAACAGTTTTTACATGTTTCAATCTACAAAATCGAATCTTATGAAGCTGCGCCTGTTACCATTATTGTGAGGACAAATACAATACAATAAGGGTTATAAAACTTACATGGTATTCATAGACCACTCCAATGCATACATTTTGAGCATTGGAATATATCTTTGTAGTGAAATATTGATTAAATAGAAGGTGCCCATTTTGCCCCACATGCTCATTTGGCCCGCTTTTCCCTACATTAATAAAGGCACCGTTAAAAGTTCGATACCGGCTTTACGCGTTTACCTCAGCGTCAAGGTCACCAGCGAATGAAGACAGTACATAAAACACGCACACTGCGGGTAAGATGGACACATCTCATAAATGCGTGAAAAAGGTTATTTTTGTAATAATTCAACAACGCAGCATCCTAACTAAAAATAAAACAACACATTTGAGAACATTTTTGGCACAACATATGTAACATTGGTTAAATTAACGAACAAAACAAATTATCAATCGTGCGCACCCTTGTGGATGTAATTTGACTACTGCGGATCTTAAGCTCTGTAACTTGCATTGTTTATATTTTCTTTTATTACATGAATGAGTTATAGTAATTATTTAGTAAAAAAGTGGCGAAAGAATATGAGAAATAAAAATAAATTGTTTTCTGGTGGTTTCAGAATTCTGACACCAAAGCGGGAAAGACGGACATTCTGTCCTAGGGAAAGATAAACACCGAATTTGTTGATTTATTTTACTTCTTATATCAATTGGCGATGAATATATTTAATCAAACACCTTTAATAAGTGCATTTCGAATAAGTGTATTGAAGATATAAACCTTCCAGCGACTAGAGAAAGTATTCAAATTAACGAGAAATGAAACACCGGTCAAAATAGCCTGCATGCGTTATGCTATTACTCGCTCGGCCCTGGTGAGACAATTCACAAAACCCAATATCTTGTCACGACTTGGACGATTTTAATCCACAAAACGAGAGAGCACTGATATGAAATCGTTCAGAAATCATTCTGTAAGCTGGTGCAACATTAGCTATTAGTGTCCGATATTTCAAGAATGCTTTAGATTCTGCATTCTTCGAGGTGTTAGAAGCGGTGCATATAATTCTTAAATTAACGGCTGAATGAACCGCCGTTGCAATTGGCCAAAAATTGGTGTATGAACGTACCAGGACGTGGAATTCAATGTGATAGGTTCAAATCTATATATATAAAAATCTCGTGTCACGGTGTTTGTCGCGAGCAAACTCCGAAACGGCTGGATCATTTTCAACGAAACTTTGCACACACCTTATGGTGGTATGAGAATAGGTTTTAAGACTCACATCATTTTCAGAAGTTGCACTAAACTTAATTTATTAGCAATTTTCTAACTCCCATACAAAGGACATCATTGTTGTTGTTGTATACAGCACTTTGACAGTCGGTGTGAAGCGCGGTTTACACTCGGTGTAAGGTGCGATTTACACTCGCTGTGAAATGCCTAGCGGTTTACGATGCTGTCACAAATATCCATAATGAACAAATATGCTTGCTTTAATAATTGTAACATAAACATGTTTGGTTACTGATGTTAAATTCGCAAGTGTAAACAACATTTTTCGTTATGGTGTTTTTTTTCGGTCTGCCCGGCTGCGGTCTTACCCGGCGCTCTGGCACCAATCGAACATACACAATGTATGGGATTTGATATGTTCGATTTGATATCAAACAAATCGAACATGTCAAATTCCATACATTTTTCATGTTCGATGTCGTGTTTGATTGGTGCCAGAGCGCCACTTTATGTGTACATGGGGCTATTGAATGAGTAGCAGTTTTCTAGCATACAAGTGACATTTGAGAGCTTAGAAGCAAACTCACGTTAATACTTTTGTTTGTGCAATATGAGTATCAAAACTGTGTAACAACATAAAAATTTTAATCGATATATCGGAAAAAACACGTATGTAATATAAAGTTCCTTCAAAAATACCTTACTATCCCTTTATTGATATCATTATTCCTTTACAATTCTGTTTTTCATTAATTGGCGTTTTATAGTAAACAATGCCAGCAAGGCGGAATATAGGACAAAGAACGAATACAGCAGCAAGTAAGAGAAGGAGCAGAGCTGAAAGAATAGATGCTGATCAAATAGATCGTGACAATTTAAGTGTGCGTGAAGGAATGTCACAGTTACGCGCAACTCAGTCACAACACAATCGAATAGGGCGAAATCAACAACGACGATTAGAAAGAGCACAAACGCGCCGGTTCGTAACTAACATCCGCAGAACAAATGACCAACAACGACAACAAGAGCATCGGGCTTTTTCATATTCTTCCTTCCATCGAATTGCATTTCAATACGAGCCTGACATTGCATATTATAACCATTCAAATGTTTTAATAGGCTCCATGGATCAGGAATGTCGCTTCTGCCATGCACTTAAATTCAAACATGAGCCAGCTGGAATGTGTTGCGCTTCTGGAAAAGTTTATTTGCCATCACTTGAGATACCACCGGAACCGTTGAAAGGTTTACTTACAGGTACAGATTCTGATTCTGCCATGTTTCTGAAATCCATCCGAAAATTCAATTCGTGTTTCCAAATGACCTCTTTTGGAGCGACCGAAATAGTTTCCAACGCTTCTTCAAATGGTCAAATATTCAATTCTACGTTTAAAATTAAAGGCCAAGTTTACCACAAAGTAGGGTCGTTATTACCAATGCCAAATACTACCCCTAAATTTTTACAAATTTACTAGGTTTACCGGGCCAGCTAGTCTATATATATAAAAATCTCGTGTCACGGTGTTTGTTGCGAGCAAACTCCGAAACGGCTGGATCATTTTCAACGAAACTTTGCACACACCTTATGGTGGTATGAGAATAGGTTTTAAGACTTAAAAATCGTTCAGATGTTACACTAAATTTAATTTAAAAATGATTTTCTAACTCCCATACAAAGAGCAGGATTGTTGTTGTGTTGTATACGGCACTTTGACACTTGGTGTGAGGAGCCTGGCGGTTTACACTCGATCATCGAATCCTGAGGGGATACGGGCACGATACAACTATCCTAAGTAACAAATCAATAAAAAAATATTTTAATTTTTTTGGAATAGCTAAGTTTGTCGGGTCAGCTAGTATTATATAAAATTATACTTGAAAAGCGATAGAATCTTAAAATTTTCAAAACATTTTCTGGTAAAGTCCGAGTTTAAGATAATGTACGCACATTTTCATGATCGTAATATTAATATGTTCCAAAATTTTTAACATTTTCCTTAAGTTGTCCGTCTTCACCTACCTTCCCCTAAATATTGCAAACACATGAAATGTAGAAGCCCGTGGGGTAAATGAGAAGGTGGTGGAGAGTGTAGTGGAATGTATTTATTTTTTTGGCCATTTGTCCACCAACGCAATCGCACATCAGCGCAAACTTTTTGGCGGCCATCATGAACCCTCAATATCCGTCATAACGCCTTTCAAAAACGCTCGCCAGCGAGAGAAAATCGCCCGATTTGGAGCGTTAGCGAGCTCACAAATTGCAGAAATTTGTTGTACGGGGGAAGGGGGTATTTTACTAAGGTTTTTCACGTATAGATGGCGCTAGCGGGAAGCGTGAAATATTTCCACAGTTGAATTTAAACACATTTCGAATGCCCTAGCCGCAAAATTGAAGATTTCGGACGTTGTATGGACGTCGTGTAAACTAGTGATGTGCTGTATGGAGCGCATCCACAACTCCGATCCGACTCCCACTATTGTTAGCCCGATTTCGACTCTGGCAAAATGGAACCACTAGATCCACCCAAAGTTGGAGACGTCCCGAGTCGTTCGGAGTCGTTCGGAGTCGTTCGGAGTCGTTCGGAGTCGCCCGAAGTCGTCCGAAGTCGTCCGGAGTCGTGCGGATTCGCCCGGAGTCGGAGTCGTCCGGATTCGTCTGGAGTCGCCCGGAGTCGTTTGGGACTCCGATATTGCAGCGCGGACCTACCTTCCGGAGTCGATTCCAAATTTATCGGAGGCGGATCGGAGTCGACTCCGGATTTTTGCCAATCTTACCCTTCACTAGTGTGGACGTCCACCCGACGTCCACATGACATCCGATTAAAAAGGTTACTCGACTAAGCGATTTTTTTAGACGGGTTGTAGGCAAAAAAATGTGACGGATTTCCCTGGGTTGTTGTATAGAATATCAGCCACAACAACAAAATTATGGATAGGTAGAAAAAGGTGAATCTTGCCTTCCCCCTTACTCCTACCTTGGCAGTAGTTGCGATCACACAGCTGTTTATAAGATAGTGGTGGAGGAAAGTGATATCGCTTGTCTGTTGTCTTCTTTATCCGTTCTACTAGATCATATAAGTTTTCAGTGAGATCACTACCCCACCTCCTTCATTCTCCTAGCAGTTATTGGCGAATGCTTAACCTTGTATGAGCGCGCTTTGGTTATTGTTTTTTTCCGTTCCGTTTTCGTTCCTTTGCTGCTTGATGCATTGCGCGTTGCCTACAGCCATCGTTCGAATCCGGATTTGATCGATGAATCGATTGGATTTGATAAATCGATCTACCTTGGAGTTATTTGCCGGATCGATTGAATTTATGCTTCGTACGGGTTTTATGTTGTTTTTTAGTGCAGTTAGTTGCGCTAGTGCAAAAAAAAGAATCAATAAAGGGCCAATTATCAATGCACTAGTACGCTCATGCGAAGCCAATGCTTAGTTAAACTTAACGGAAAGTCAAATATTCAAATGAGAAATGATATCATTGAATACATATTGTATTTCCATTTATTTATTTTTTTAATAATGCACAAACCCTCAAATTCTCTACCAACCACCCCCCCCACCTCCCTCCCTTCCATGCAATGGGTATTGCAGGTAGGGATATTTCTAGTCTCAGTAACGAAGACGCAGAGCAAAATGAACCGAAAATGTATGCAAATAATAGTCAACTTAAGAAAAAAGAAGTTAACTAGAATGCATTACAGGCGTGAGGCTTATAATATTTGACACATATAAATTAAATTCATTCCTGGTACATCTACCAATAATACCAAATACAAAGAGACGACATAGAATTTGTTTACATCTTTTAATAAACAATCCTATATCTTACAGATCATTTCCACAAGAAACTGATAGATTCTGTTTCATTATTCATCAGCCAAAATACAATAGGTACGCTCAAACACGGCATATCTTTCTTCGCGAATCTTTCCCCTTCTACTAGAAACAAGTGTCAAAAAAAGATTCGCCATTATTTTTGCGTTCACACAACACGAATTTTAGCAGGATATAATTATCTTAATTTAACAAAATAATTCGTAAAAGACGGGTTGCGAAATGCATAATATTCCACCTTTATACAGGGTTTCGAATCATATAATGGACAACTTGATCCACTCGGTGGAATGTTTGAAATGGTAAGGGGATGTTTGCAACGTTGCTATGGAGGTTTACAGGCATATTGGGAAATCTGTCAAACACTTAGGAGAAGTGTGCAAAACAGCTATGGAGTTTTGCATCCAGCTATGGAGCGCTCGGTTGTAGCGCTGTAGAAATTAAACCTAGATTTTTTCAAAAAGCACTGCGTGATGATTTACCAGTTTGGAGTGATTATTCATATGTTTTTTTAATGATTAAACATATGTTTGTAGGAAATTAATTTTCAGTTGTAATTTAAATTTACTGTACACATTCAGTTTTTGTGTTTGACAGATATCCCTATATGCCTGTAAACCTCCATAGCAACGTTGCAAACATCCCCTTACTATTTCAAATATTCCACCGAGTGGATCAAGTAGTCCATTATATAATTCGAAACCCTGTAACATTTAGAGTTCGGTAGCGATCGAAAAATTATGTTAAAAAACGAGAAAACACAATAATTCTATCTGCCTGTCAAAAGATTGCAAGCAAACATTTTTGTTATCCATCCAGCGATGGATAACTTGGATTGCTCGAAAACCATTCGCCACAGGCTGCTACACCACCCCTACCTCAGTGAAAATGTTTGTTTGATAGATTTTTTCTAGCAGAATATGCCGTGTCCGAACTAGTGTTGGAAGATTCAGGATTCGGAAGATTCGAAGATTCAATTCCTAGAAAGATTTGATCGAATCGTATCTTATTTGTAGGATTTGAAACCCTAAACGATTTCTTTGCGATTGGGATTTGATTGCGATTCGATTGGGATTCTGATTCGATTAGGGATTAGGATTACGATTCGAATGGGATTGGGATTCGTTAGGGATTCGATTGGAATTCGATTGGGACTGGGATTGCGATTCGTTTGGGATTCGTGTGATTGGGATTCTGAATGTGATTGCATTGGAATTGCGATAGGGATTCTGAGTGCAATTGGGATTCTGATTGCTATTCGAATTGGGTTTGCTATTGAAATTAGAGGCTGTCCCCGAGATGCTATTAATTATTATTAATGCTATTAATGGGGATCGAGAGAAACCACGTATCTCTAATTTGGAAAGTCTAATCACGCAGTTTTCAGTCGAAATATTGCAAATGTTTGTTCAATGTAGCTTTAAAGTTATAGTCACTTAATTAATTATTTGATTCGATATTGAATAAAGGTCCGCGTATCTCGTGGACCTGTACTAATTATGATGTAAGTACTGAAAAGTAAAATAATTTGAGTAAAACAAAACGATATCTTATTCTAGCTTTAACTAATTCCCCCTCCCCCACCCCCCTCAACAAACTACAATAAACCGCTATACCATATTGGGAATGCGATTCAAATATTCGAATCCCATCCAGGATTGGGATTCAAAGATTCGAATCCCTTCTGAGATTCATTTTTCCCATCACTAGTCCGAACGCGGCTAATGTATATGCTAGTTAGGTTGCTGCACTCAAAAGACACCAGTGAAACAAAAACCCTTCATCAAAACCGGTTCCGCTTGATCTTTTCTGTTACTACCGTCAACAGCAGGTACGCAGAAAAAATGACACGTGTTTTGCATTTGTTGAAGGAATAACTCTCGCCCCAAAAAATCTCTTCATCATACCCACCACCAACAACGGCATTCAGACACATCAGTGCATGATTGTGGAAACTGATATTACCGCGCAAAGAACGCAAAGTACAAGGTCCTCCTTAGCCCCACGAGAAAAGATAACCAAAACTCTTCCCTCAGGGCATACAGCAATCGCTCGGGCAAGCATCGTTCCATAAAGCCGTTCGAACAGTGCAAGCATTTCTCGCTGTTGCAGGTCAAATCGACGGTCATGTTCAGCGGATGTGATTCAGGTTTCGCGCTGTCAGCGCGTGAAGAAAACGGAAGATGTGTTAAGAAGAGGTGCAAGTCGTACGATTGTCCTTGTTTGAACGCCTGATTGTCTTTTTGCCACGTGGTGCCGAAACACATGCTGACCTGAGATTTTATCCCGTTTGAAAAACGCTTTCCCAAACCTAGAAGGGGGATGCGCACAAGGGAGAGTTTCAAATATGATTTAATCTTTTTTCCAATACGAGCGTACGGATTGATGTACCAATGACTCTTGGCGGTAAGCGGCAAAACAACAAATCAAACTTTAGCAGTTGTAGACACAGGCAGATAAAAAAAGCAAAAAAAAAAATAACACATAAAACATAAGCATATCAATCGTGATTAAGTGAACGATTTTACCTCGGCGTCATCGCAGCAGGTCTAGTTTCGGTACTCGGAAGGTGATGGTGCTACACACCCGCAGGAAAACAATCCTATGACGACGACGACGTCTTGTCACTCGCTTAACTTCGACCACAACATTCGCGTCGCAGCATTTCTCATATGAAAGTTTTATCTCAACCCTTGTTTGCTTCACCACAATCGCCCCCCTCCCCTTCCATAAACAATCGTGGGCCAATAAGGCGATTGGGTTCGTTTGTTCACCCGCAGCAGCAACATCAGCAACAGTTCATCATGGCTTGCTTTGAGAATGATAGTGTGTGTATGTGTGTGTGTGGGCGTGTTGAGCAATTCAGCATCGTTCGTGGAGTTGCAGGGGCGCGGGCTTTAAACCGATCGATTCAGAAGGATTTATGATCGAAAAATAATACAGTGAAGTGCTTTTTTCTATTCTACTATACATGTTAAGTTCAATATTGTTATCTTACTTGAAAATACGTTTCTACTTTGCAATAATATTTCAATTGATAATTCGCAGTTTTATTTTGTTATTCAATTTTAGAAGCGAATAAAAATACATCTTCCAATTTGTCAGTGTAGCACTCACTGTAACAAAGGCTATGCATCGTTTCACTTCAGCTTGTTGTCAATGACCGGTTTTCCATGATACTTTCGTCGTGGGTCAAACAAATTATCGTTCATGTCGGTTCCCATCAAGAGGTTCATCTCTTCAAAACGGCTGCCAGGGTGGTTTACAGGGTTTTCCAAGTCACTTTAGGATGTCAACAACGGATCAGGTGTAAACGTCTGTTTTTTATGCCGGGGGTTGAAGCCGGATCTCACTGGCCGTTGAAGTGTTGAAAATCATGCTGAAGAAACAAAACATTATTACAGGGTTTTCCAAGCTAATTTCGAATGTAAGCATAGTTTTTCACTGCATGAAGCTATTCCGCATCGCTATGATATTTCATTTTCATCATACAGGGTTTTTCAAGTCACTTTCGAATGTAAACATTGTTATTCACCGCGTGCAAAATGTTATTCCACATCAATCTGATATTCCATTGCCATCATAATAATTTTTAATTACTGCAGCATGATTTTCAACACAACTCAAGCTGGATTGAGTTTGAAAGCTCTTTTTTATGTGTTGAAAATCATGTGTTGAAACTGAAATTTCATTTTGAAGCAGATACACCATTTGACAGCTTTTGAAAAACACCTTGGATGCGGTTAATAATTATGTGCAAATTCGAAAGTGACTTGAATTGACCCTGTAATAATGTTTAATTTCTTTAGCACTCTCGGAACCTCTTTCGATACCTCGGGGCCCTTTATAGCCGTTCAGCTTTATAGAAGAAAACATTTAGCAGTTGAATATGCGAATATAAATACTTGTAAAAAAAAAAACCTACTATGACAGCATTTAATATAAAAATGTGATCTTTTCCTCAAATACCATGAATAAAACAATCTACGTCACCAACGCTCGCGGCTAGCAAAAGCGCATTCCATTTCACGCTATTCCATTCCAATAAAGTGCTTCCTTTAGAGATCGAGATAGCAAGGCATTCCTGCTGCTCGTGTTGCACGCAATCGTCAGCAGTAGTTTGATTGGTTTCACCCGGCGGCAAACGGTGGGACCAACTTACACAAAATCACAGTGCACCCCTAGTATCAAGCACAGACGTTGCACAAAATCACTGATTAAAACATAATATGATATGCGCGCATTCGTGGTTGCAAAACTGTTTTCACACTCTTTTCACAAGATCACGCTCGTATGGAAAAGCACAAATGCAGCAAAATGCGCGGCTAACAACATCGAATCGAATCAAGATCACTTACGCTAATCCTTTCACGCCGGAAACTCGCAGGACGCAAGGCTGGTTGGGTGGCTGGTTTGGGGAGCTTGTTTTGCAGATCAATACCAACCGGACCGAAAGAAATGGAAAGTGAGTTAATAAAAATAATAAGACCACCGAACCTCGTACACGTATCTCGTCCTGCATATGACCAATCGCTTACATAAGCACTTTCTCGCTGCGATAAATCCGATGACACATGTCCGCCATTGCTCTTATCGCATCGGTTTTTCGATCGATGAGTACAGTGAAACGAGTTCATGCCCAGGAACATGGTGAACACAAAAAGGGTAAGTGTGGTAGGCAGGGTAGGTGCCGGAGGGTGATCCTGCGATCACGATATGCTCCAATAGATAAGGACGCTTTTCTGGTGAATATTTCGAGTGAGCGAGAAGATGTCTATATCTATTATAGCGAGGCGGTGTGGCAATTTGAGTGCTTGTTAGTTATTGTTTTTTTTTTTTATAAATTGAATGACAGTTCGTACGTTCAGTGTGTTCACTTTCTCCACTCACGTCTCATATCGAGCAAATCGGCGCTTGTGTTTTCGTTTGTGTGTTTTGCTACACCATACCACAACACAGACATATGAGCTCTTACTTGCTTCTCTTGAAATCGGGCCTGTGTGCTTCGATGCTTGAAATGATTAACGTTGGGTGTTGCTGCTGTCGGTGTTTCGGGGGTTCGCCGTTTATTAAAATCATTTCATACAAGAGACTGTTGATCGGCTTAGCGACAGAAAGAAATGCACGATGAAAGCAGCATATGCTAATGATCCCCACATTTGAGGAAGTGATGGGCCTTCAACAATTCAGTGTTGCGCACATACAATGTTGTGTGCGCCAGCCTGCCCGTCTCTGTCCGCCTGCTTTTGAACGTACTGCTTTTGATCTAGGATAATGAGGCTAACTATTTCTCATTGCGGTTGCGTTTCATTGTAGTGGCCTCGGAGATTGCGCAACAGCGATGGTGGTTTGGGTCGCCTTATATCTCGATTGTCGGGGCAGCTCGAACGTCGAGGCTAATGAGACGTGGAAGCGCAACTAGTGACTTTCTTGTCTGTTGGAAAATGCGTTTGAATCGGTGGATGCGCGAACACCAAACGGTAGAAATCGGAATAAGCGACGGAGAGATGTATGTGACATTGGTGGTGAATTTATAAAGAGACGTTGGAAATGAGAAGAAAGCAAAACCTGCCAGCGTGATGTCACATATGATAAATAATGTCGTCTTTCGTGGTTGCATTCATAAGAAAACAAGAATGATGTAACAGTTCCGTGTAGACAAAACTATTTAAAGTTACAACAAGGTATGTAAGAAAAACAAAATATGAATTTTGTGTGCAAAATACATGATGAATACTTCATGGTCTTTTACTCTGAAAATCATCCTCTCAGCCGACTTCCATCTCCAAAAACGTTCATGTCGTGAAAAAACCCTAATGTTGGTGTCCCAAAACAAATGGCTTTCTGCCCGCATGATTTTTTAACAAATTTTAATTAAAATTTAATATTATCAGTAACAATGTTAATAAGGAAAGCAAGATGTCTTCAGAGGAATCTCCTAACATTTATGTCTTCTTCCTGCGGCTGTGCGAGTGCGTTGGTGCAGTGTTCCTAACACAGGGTCGTGAAATAAAACGGCTAGCCAGAAAGGGAGCATGAAATCTTACCTTTCTTTAAAGGGACATTTTCCAAGCATTGCAACACCACACATAACCGACAGATATGCTCCACAACCACACCAGACCAGTAACCCGCATCAAACCCGCAGAAACAGGAACATAATATAGAGAAGATTTCAAAATTGATCGCCATGCTATAGGTCCTCGACAACGACGCTGCCATTTTCGCATCGGAGTTTTGCCGACTGAGTAGCTTCCGCTCTAGCAAAAGACACCACTTACAGGAACGAAGGAAGAGAAATAAAATCACCAGTCTCCAAGAAGATAGCAAAGAAGAGCATCAAGCATTACAGACGCTTAATTCTTTCCCGGACACGCGACGTCGTTTGGCGTCCTGGTTACAGGTTTCTGCTGTTGCTGAGGAAATATGTTCGGTGAAAAATTGGCTTCGTTTCGAGGTTGCTTAGCTTACTTGTTGTCAGCATTCGCCAAGATACCAATGGAGAGCTTGGGACGTCTGGAAATTGCATCAGCATTTCGAGGTAGAAAGGAAACGTTTTGTTTTAGGGGATATGGAAGAAAACACTGACACGTAACGTGAAAATTACTCCTCATTCACACTTTATGGGACTGCCGCCTATTTGCCTTATGGGTGGTAAGAGTAAGATGCAGAGGGAGACGGGAAGTAAGTACGCAAAGGATAGTGCGGTCTCTTGTTAACAATTATCAACCATCAAACTGTAACCGGAACTTACGCAAGCAAAAGACCCACCACCGAGCACGTTGTCGCATGGACTCATGGAGTCCTTCCCTGCCGTGTGCGCAGGGGTAAAGGGTAAAGTAAATGAGTAAACAAAAAAAAAGGAGTTAAGAAACGAACTCACGACCTGCTGTATCCACGATCAAACATTTTACCACCTTAAATTAAAGGCTTAAATAAAAGGAGTTGCATGTGCGCTATCCATAGTGGTGCAATCAAAGTGGTTCGGGCCTAAAATAACAGAGAAGCGGAACGGTTAAAGGGTGAAATTTAAAATTTGAAATGCTTTCCTATAATTTCCAGGATAAACCCGTTAAAACAGAGGCGGTTGAAGCTTTTGGAGCATACTTCCAACGTTATAGCTCATTTGCTGATCAGCCTGATAAATGATAGTTTAATATAATATTTTTTAATGTAAAACTGTTATATCTTTTACTATATTTTGCAGATAAAAACGGAACGTTTCAAATAATATTGAGCCTACGCCGATTCCATGAAATAAGCAACCATTTTCATGGTGAAACTTTTGCATAAATTATAAAGCATGCTTTTTATTAACTCTACCCAAAGCATACCAGCTGTGCAAACACAACACACTGTGTCTGCTCCAAGACATCGTTGCTTCTGTTTTAGCCCGCATCGTTACTAAAGTAGATGCTGATGCTTTTTGTTTTGCCCTGCGGTGAAGCCCATCTCTCTCCAGAGCACTAGACACCTCGTGCTGGAAAGTCCAATGCAATCTGGTGGATTATAGAATTTTGCGAGTGGTGTTAACATGGAAAAAATGGACAGAACGAAAAGAGGCCGGTTACATTCCATTAAAAATATTAAGCGTGTATAACATTGTATTCGTGTTAGCGTCCGTGTTAGTTGACCGTTTTCCACTAAACTCTTCCCTCATGACATCAATTAAAAATTGATTCGAAATGCAGGACTGATTCAAAATGCATCGGTTCGCTACTGCTTATACTGTGGTTGATGCTGCTCTCTATTTGCATGCATATTCAATATCTGTACTTTCACTGTGACAATGCTATCAATATTTGTCCACAGTCTATATTTCCTAACATCCCCGGTGAGAATTGTTTATCCTATTCCTGACAGGGAATGAGAAAAAACAGAAGAAGTCATACTGCTCATTTGACACGAACAAGCCTTTTTTCTCACTGTCGTCCTACTGTTTGTATACCACAGCCGATGTAAGGATTGTAACAATATGTATGCATTCTATATTTTGCAACGAATCGAGGAAAATCCTCTTTCGCCAGCAGCAATAGCAAAATGGTGTAAAATGTCCTCAAACAGTAAAAGAATAATCTTCCCTCGTGAGGAAAGCAATGTCCTAATGATCGGTTTCACTAAGGATAACGTCAAGTTTTGGTCGAACGTCAAATAGTGTAATCTTGTATACTCCTTAGAACCGATACATACGATAGATAGAAAAGGGATGAAAAATAAATATCCCTTTCGATTGCTGGAGACACATGTTTCCGAAGTCCGAAGAACAAGGAAGCAAAGACGGTGGCAGAGTGAAGTTGTTATTGCTGTTTACCCCGTTGCTCGGTTTACTAACACAGGATAAAACCGGATTGAAGTTTTGACGCCAGGCTGCATTCACAGCAGGAAAGTTTCATGAGTACGGCCAAGATTTTGTGAAATTTGCATTTTTCATTATCGATAACATCGCGCTTCCGCAAAGATTCGACTGGAAAAAGTGGAACATTCAGCGATGCTGTGGGACGATGCTGCGATATGTTTGCTTACACACAAAGAAGACGTGTCCTTTTTCTTTGTTCATCAGATCAACTTTCTTGTGCAAGATGCATTTAGAATGCGAATGCATCTTAATGTAATCCAACAGCATCGAGGATGACGTTGTGTGCAAATAGCAGGTGCTATCCTTGGTAGACAGTTGATTTTGACGGTTTATTGTGTTTGTATGGTGAATATTTCGTTTCTTTTATGATCGGATTAGAAGTCAAGAGTAATGAAAGCTTTGCAGGAAACGACGTAAGAGGGCTTTAGTCTACAAAACAAAGCATTTATTTGCTTTTGCTTGTCTGGGCTAGGACATGTGGACGTAATGGAGAGCAGTCCCGCGCGGGCAACTGCACAGCAATTGGAAACATTTTTCAATTATTTCCTGTCGGTGGAAACGAAGAAAGATTGTTTTAGTTCAAGAAAAACTTAGTCATGAACCTGGGGATGCATTTTTGAACAGAAATGAGTCGATTGCGCTAGTAGAAGGATGAGATGGTAGTTGATGAGATTTTGGATTACTATTTTTAAAGAAGCAAAGGATTCAGTTAAGATTTAACCAACATAGGTACACATTCTTTTTGGGTATCTCCTTTTTGTTGTGTTCAACAGCTCCGTTGTTCCATTCTACCATTGCAATCTTCTGTGACGCTTCGATGGTGCTTGCTGGAGCGATAAATTGCGACAAATAAATATTTGACCATAGTAACGAACCGTCAATTTAATAACACGCACCCGAAATTGGCCACCTTGGACCAAGTGAAAAAAATGATTAAAATGGAAATGGATCATTGGATATAACAACATAAAGTATGAAGAATAGCTGTATTTATGAGTGATTTCATCAAAAGTAACAATGGTCGATGAGCTTGGAGCACAAGCAGGGTAAAAAGGCATGAAGATAATTCCTTTGTCCGTGTAAAAAGGCTGTTTCATTTTAACTCATTGAAAAAAAATTAAAAATTTAATAACTTGTTGCTACGATAGACGTTTTAAACAAGAAAGTACTATGATAGGTAGCTTTACTAGATCAGTGTTACGCACTGATCTTATCATTTAGCTTCGTGCCTTCGATAGTACCGGTTATTGGCACGGGACAAGGCATGGTTAATTGTAGGAGATAGAAATTAATCACTTTAAACACGGCTGGGATGGAACTCAGTGATCGCCACCAGACGACCAAGGCGTCGATGCTGTAATGCAATTTTGTTTAACTCACTGGTTACGTTTGCAGGTGCCGCATAGCCGCGCATAGACGGGTGATGACCAGGGTGTTGGATTGCCTTAATGGTTTGATATGATAATTTAACAACCTGTTTGCGATGATCCGTCAACCAGCTGGAGCCGGTGGATTAAATTGACAGCTTACAGCGAGCGTAATCTAGATATTGACAAAGCCAGCCAGAAGATGTGTATGGTGCGTCGTGCGTGTGTTAGCTGTTAGAAAATTCATCTTCAAAGTGGTGGCATATCGTTAAATTAAGTAGCTCATTGCCGTTCGGAGTTTTGCACCTACCTTTCGGAACCGATTCCAATTTTGGCGGAGTCATTCGGAAGCGAATTCGGATTTTTGTTGAATTTACCCATCACTAGTACATACTGTAATCATAAATACTAAATAAGATGTCTGATAGGTTGCAATACAATTTGGACGATAACCGACCCAATTATAAATGGAATTACTTACACGTAGTTTTTACTTTGCGTATTCCTGCAAGGTAAATCATAAAGGGTATCTTCAGTTCTTATGTCGTGGCTCAAATTGTGATTTTAAATATTGTTTCAATTCACAACAATTCACAAGCAAACACCATGCATTAAATACACACTGTTCAACCACCATTCAGATGAAATCTCGTCCTCTTCCCCTGCCACTGTGTGCTTACCGCTCCACCAAGCGAGTCTACAGCTTGGTGGCTGCTCCTTTTCCGTAGGATATAAAATTCGATTAGCATAATGTTATTATAATCATAAACCATAGATATTAATGCTACGCTTTTTGGGTTCGAGTACGCGGTAACGGAAAGTCAAGCTGTTTAGTTCCCTGAGTAGTAGTCGCTAGGTAATCGCTGCTCGAGATATTAAACTTCTGACAAATGGTGTTACCAACAACTCGACTGCAAAGCAAAGAGGTTGCGTTCTTCAATAACAGTTTTGCCACAAATCATCTGCTCAAATTATCCGACTAATTTGAGGATTCATTAGCAGCATCAGTAGTACTGGCAGGGACGCTGAGTGGGATAATTACACTTGCATCAATGGCAATGATTGCTCCAACGCAATAACAGAATAAAAAACACGTTTATTGATAGTTGATAAGGCAGTATTGCCGATGACCTTGTGTGTGCAATCGGTATTATGCTGCCAACGCTTCCGATTGGATGGTTCAATTACACTATTTTCCGGCTCAGTTTTCAATGTGAACAGCATTATTCAAATCATGCAAGATGTTTTACAACAACTGTCATTGTTTGTAGCAGCTGGGCTGTTGAAACCCCCTCTTGCGATTGTTGAATAATGCCGTTCACATTATAAACTGACCCGGAAAACAGTGTAAAGCAAAACATTCTCGCTACCATCTGGACGGTGGGTCGCATTTTGTGGCGCTCTGCACGTGGTATTGGGTTGGGACCCGTTGATTACAATGTGCTGCTAGACATCGGTTCACCAGACGATACACACACGATGCTTGATAGAAATTCACGCATCAACAACTAGGATAAGCCTTGCATTGGAAAGTAATGTGTTGTGAACGGTAGCTTGGTATCAGTAGGTTTTTATTATTCTAAAGTGTTTTTGTTTTTCAAAATAGAACATATGAATACAAAGCTCTTCGACTATTGTTTGCCCTAAAAACCAAAAAATCAGCCCACATATATCAAACAGTTAACAATACATAATCATAACACATAAACAGGCAAAACTATCAACTGATAACTGCTTGTCGTGGCGTCTGTGTTCGTTTTTCAAAACGATCTTGTCCGTCGGACTTGTCCACCAGAGAACGCCCTCCCAATTAACTCTTGCTATAGATGAAAACTGATTTCAATTGTTCAATTCGAGAAGCGCCAAAGAAAAGCAAACCAAAGAAAAGCAAAAGCAAGCGCCAAAGAAGCAATTGGTGCGTTTGACCCCGGGGGCGCGAGCCCGTGTGAGTTATATGATGGATTTAATAATAAAAACCTTTCATATCCTACTCGACGGCGAGCACAATAGGACGCTTATGTGCTCTTAATCCGCAAGGAGGAAAACCTTCCTTGTCCTTGATCGATCGTTTCGCACGACAATATTGCAAAACGCAGTCGCATGGCTTTAAGATGATTTCATGTTATGAGAGCGTAAATGAGACCGTGCGATCGTGTATGCTCTACCACGCAAAAAACATAAGAGATGTATTGTTAATCTGTTTGCATCTTCACGATCCTCGCATGTCAATGGTGCAGCAGCCAACCATTGGGAGGTTTCTGTTGTCTAATCCAGGCGGTAGACTGCTTATTACGGTCTCTTAGTGCCTCTGTGAGCATAAAATCATATCTTAACGTATCTTGAAAGATAATTTCGTGCAGCAGGCCACATTATCTCGAGAGATCGCGGGAGGATTTGAATATTCTGGCATGACAGAAAAATGACAAAGAAGCCTCTCTCTCTGTCCGTTGTAACGTCGTTGGAGATAATGTTGAGGCTATGTTGCAGTTCCGTCTCCCCTCATCAACATCAGAACGCAACGATGATGTTGTGTGAGAGTACGGTTGGGTTGGTTGTAAAGTAGGCGCTATCATACGACATCATAGCGTCATCGCTCCTGGCAACGGGTAATGTTGGAAGCAAATTAATGCGCAGCCATGAACCTTATTAATAGCAGGATTGGGTTGGCTTGGAATGCTGCATTTATCGGTGCATGCAACATTTTCCTTAGGATACCGATTAAAAATTGCCGGTTGCGGTACTCGTTTCAACGTAATGAATGAACGTAATGAGGTAATTATTTTATTTTTCGGAATAAAGGGATGTGTTCAAATGAATATTGAATGCCATGATTAGTCAGTTTGTTGTGCAGCGTGAAGTTGAATGAAATTATAATATTCAAACGAAAAAAAACGCCTCTAAAATGCTTTGGAGGGTTGCAACAACAACAGTTATCTGCATTGTTTGTGTGTCGTGGTATGACGTTCCAATGATAATTCTAATTAAATAATAAAAAAGTGGAACAAAATAAACACTCTTTTAAACCATCTCATACCGAACGAAATCGCAAGCGCATGACGATTGTTTGTATTATAAACAAAAGGCCTTATGAGGTGATACTAATTGTCAGAAGACCAATATTTGATTAGAACAAAATCGACGTTTTTTCTGGCTTGATGGTTTTTGATAATAGGGGAAAGCGGGGCAAAATGGGCATGTGGGGCAAAATGGGCACCCTCTATTTAAGCATTTTTTGACTACAAAGATACTTTCCAATGCTCAAAATGTATTCATTAGAGTGTTCTATGAACACCATGTAAGTATCATAACCCTTACATAATAAATAACCAAGAAAAATGCAAAATAAGGTTTAGCAGCATATTGATGTAATTTTTGCCACTTCGAAAATAAGCTTAAACCATTGTCACAGGGATGTGTTGATGTTTTACATGATATGTTTTTAAAGATATGATATTTCTTTACAATTTGTCTGAAGAAATCAAGGCGATTGAATGCGTATTTTTACTAATATAACAAAAAATACAAAAATGCTTCACGTGGGGCAAAATGGGCAGTTACGCTTTCACGAAATTTCACGAAACGTGCGCAAAAACATACACCATTACCTAAGCGCAGTTGTTGTGGCTCAAATTGCCCCAGTCTTTAGACGTTTCACGTTTTGTTTACATGTGCCCACTTTGCCCCAGGGCTATGCCCATTTTACCCCGCGTGTCAAAATAGCTTCTCGTAAAACATCAACTTTTATTTTACATTAGTTTCATGTGTTTAAGTTGTTTTTATTCTATGTGGCAATTTTAATCCATAGATAAATGGTTGAGGCATACATTAATGAAAGAAAAATTGTATTTTGTGGAATATTCAAAGGAATATTCAGTAAACTGATTAACATGCCCATTTTGCCCCGCTTTCCCCTACTTCACGCCAGTTGGTTTTGGTTTCTTATTATTTTTTTGTTATTTGTTATTCCAAGCAACTGAACGGAGCTCTTTAAACCATTCGCTCTCGTTCTCTCCTACTCGGCGGAGAGCAACGTTTAGCTTTGAAAAAGAGAATATACTGTTTACTCGCTCACTTTTGTTTGTTTGGAAGCAAATATTTGCTAAATTTATTAATTCTGAAAATAATGTACTTAAAGCTTGTATTAGTTTTTCTGTAAAATAATTCCCTTTTCAACTAGAAATCGAACTCTATTTCTCAAAAAACATATAGGTTGCTTCAAAGCAAACTCATTAAAATGCACTGCACTATGTTCATTGTATGCCAACGCTGCATGCCACTCTCGCGTGCTATTCATGCTCCCCTCAGCATACAATTTCTCTAGCTCACATTTTCGCTCCATTCCATTTTTCGCTCACACAAGAAACCCTAACTCTCTCACTCCCTCGGACCCCAACAAACAACAACATTGCAGCTTCCAAGGCGCTCCAAAACACGTACCGGAAAAAAGCATCCCCATTCACTCTTAGTGTGACCGCCTAGTGCTTCGGACAAGTTTCGATTTTGTAAGCGCTCGTTGCCCGTGACTGGCTTCCAAAACTACTTTTCAGTTGTGTTGTCGAATTTCAAGTTTTTCTTGATGTGTTTGTGCAAAGTGAAGTTTGTGGGTTTGTTTGCGTAATTGAATCCAGCTTTTTTTAATTGATACTATCACGGTTGTAAAAATCGCAGCATTATCAATATAATCATCGGTTTCTATTTGACAGAAAAAGTATGGTAAAACGTGAGAAAGTGATAAATTGATTGAAGTATTATTCTAACGATCATTCCCCGTGTGCATTTTTTGTTTCTCTTTTGGATTATTTAGAGATAATTGGGCCAGTGTGAAGTTGGGAATAGCTAATTGTGTGAAGAGTAACTACTCTTCTGGAAGCAGAAAACCAAACCCAAAGCAAATCGATTGCGTTTCTTTCGAAAACAAAACAAAGCGTCTGATTGTATCATCACCAAGAGTGTGTGTGTTGATCACTAACAACATTTTATGTTACGATTTATTTTTTCGGATCAACGCCGTTTCTAAAACAAAACCAAAAAGATCGTGCCAAGAGCAAAGGGAATAAAATTTCCTGCTCGAGTGCTTGTCGTGCGTCCGTCGTTGTTCATTGTGACAAGTGAAATACTGTTCGATGCGCTGTCTATGCGCATTCGCGCCACAGCATACAAAAAGATTCAATCACAGTTTGAAATGAATAAATAGCGAAAATTCATTGTTAGTGTTCTCCCCGAAGTGCCATATATTTCACGGCCCACTCGTGTTCCCACTTCGGACACAGGGGCCAAGGTGATAAGGGTGGTGATACGTGGTGGTCCACACCACAGCCAGCCAGCCAGCCAGCCTGTCAGGACTTCCAGTGTTGATGGTGTATGAGTGGTAAAGAGAAGAGTTCGGTATAGAGTAAAAAGAATGCGAAAAATATTTTCGTTTAAAGTTTGTGTGAGTGACGTGAGCCAAGTGTGGTGGAAATAAATTGCCCTTTGGGTGTGTTGTTAGGGCAGAGAATAAAGGATATGTTGTCGCAGCTGTATTCAAATAGTATAGTGCTATTGAATTTTTTTTGAAGCTGAGATTGGAAGTAGGAATTGAAATCTTTTCGAGCAAAGCCCACTCAAGGTAAATATATGAGATATTAGCTGGCCCGGAAAACTTAGTTATTCACAAACTACCTAAAAAAATCCATAATTTCTTTCCTTTTTGGGATAATTGTTCCGTGCCCGTATCCTAACAGTATCCGATCGTCGAGTGTAAACCGCCAGATCTTACACCAAGTGTTAAAGTACTGTATACAACAACAACATTTCTTTTAACCTTAACAAAGCCGCCAAGGGCCGCATAATAGGCTCCCGAGGGCCATGCGGCCATGCGCGGCATGCGGCCCGCGGGCCGTAGTTTGGAGACCCCTGGTCTAGAGTCTCCTCGGAAGCTTTACGAGCAGGCGTGCATTGCAGGAGAATTAAAACGGTATTTTGGTCATCTTGCCCTCCTGATCGCCCTAAGGGAGAGAAATAAAATATGGTTCCAGGAAGTCAGGAGGAGATGGGGTTGAAGAAGGGCCATAATACCTTATTTGCCTTCGAAACGGCGAAGGTGAAAAGTTTCATTCGCGTGTAGATGCGCTCTCGGTAGCAGCACCAGTGTGCGCTGACGGCAACAGTGGTTAATTTATTTATTGACCGATTCCCGATCCAGTCCAGAGACTTCTCTATCCGTTATTGAGCTTCAATCTCGGTTTTACATCACTCATGGTCCCGACATCATGGACTGAGTCAGACAGAGGCCTAACAGGGTGGTGGAGGACCCACGAGCTGTTAACTGAATAATGAACATCTGGTAGAGGGGCTGGCGAGATGGAATAGAAAATAAATCATCTACATGAGGCGCACGGGTTTGCATCACGATGATGTGTCTTTAGCTCTTTACTGCGTATTTTTATTTTGAGCTCATGAATTGCTGAATCGTGCTCTGCAGAGCGTTACTAAAATTTAAACAAAATCAATATTCTACATCAAACGATGAGAAGAGTCTTCCACCACAAAGATATTTGAGAAAAATTGATAGGCTTTGAACAGAGTTGAAAATAAAATTCGCTACACTTCCACTACGATGCTTCATTTCCTGTGATCTGCGGTCGATTAAAGCTTCCCCTCTAGTTTCCAATAATGTTTGCATTGTGATCGAGATCGGGATCCACTACAGCAGCGGAGCATGTAGCGAACCGAAATCTAATACATAATCCGAACAAACAACAACAACACTCCAGCCTCGACCGCGAACACCACCACAATTGCCTGGAGTTACGACGGTGAGGCACAGTCGACGACCACAACGAAGGTTGACATTGAGCAGGCACAATGCGCAGCGGTACCGCAACAGCCCCTCCGACCACAGCAAGTGCCGCTAAAGGAAGGGTTTTTTTTTAAAATAATAATATGTTGTATTATACGAATAATATATAACGATACGAAGGGGGAGCGGAGGGGCTACGCAAAACATAAACGAATGTGAAACTCCTGAGAATGCGGCTCACACGTGACTACTGATGTCAGCAGAGTGATCACGTATCGCGCGCTACACGCTAATCAGTCGTCGTTGTGCTGAATGCACGCAAACTGTGTCTCTAATTCGTCATTTGCTAATCGGTTGCGTTCTCACCACGGGAAACGGGTTCCGTTAGTTCCCAGTCGACATTAGCATCTCGCGAAGATCGCCAAGATCTCTCCGGCGGTACAGATAAGTGGCAAGGAGAACATAAAAGGCCACGCAATCGGTTCATCTTTCCAGCATGTATCACAAAACTAAAGGGGAGGGAAACCACTGTGGCCGACCGTATTAATTTATCGTTCCAAATAATCGGTGTTTTTAGCGCCGGAGTCGCTGCCCTTGTGTGCACGACTGCAACTGTAACTGGAAGTACGCAGGTTCTCCGTCTCAATCTGCTTAATTGGTTTTAATTTAATTCGAATTCGTTGCTCTTTTGTGTTCTGTGTCAAATAATTCTGAACTTGCGCGTAATGTTCGGCATCATGCTACGTGTGATCTACAAAATGGAGAAGGAAACAGTAATCCTTTCTCAACGTTGACCCACGCATCTTAGTAGTCACTTTTGTTCGTCTTTATTTAGTGTGTGTGTGTGTGTGTATTCGTGATTGATTTGGCAACATGGATATATGCCGTCCGGGCGACAGATGACTGTTACCGAAGGTATGCCGGTCTACTGCTGGTTGTTACATGACCGAAACGAGTATAAGGTACCAAAAAAGGTCAATTTAATAACACACATCATCTTCGTGCCGGCTACCGTCAACCCCTCGATGTCGAACAGGAATCACAATAGTCGAGTTTGTTGAATAAGATGCGCTGACCTTAGAGACCAGCGGCTTGCGATGGACGTACACCGCAGCAGCAGCATCATTTAAGATGTTGTTCATCATTAACGATTTCCGATACGGCTGAGATGTAGGTAAATGTTTTGCAATGTACGAGGTGAATTCGATTAGGACTAAGCTTCGATTACAACCGTTCACTAGAGGACGTGCCTGAGAGTCCATGCGGGTTGTCAAAGGTAGTCGTTAGACATAGCAGAGACTCTAGACAGCAATACGGTTTATTAACAAAATGTTTGCATGAATTCGTTTTTTGTTTCTTGCTTCTCCTCATGGACGTGCAAGACCTCTTTCAATTTGAGAAGTAATCGAACATGAGAAAGGAATTTGCGTCGTCAGCGAGCTAGAAAGTGAGTTTTGAAGCACAAGAGTGTAGGCTGTTTGGCTGGTTGGAACGACTGATAGTTTTATAGGGATTACATTCCACCCTTGTGCCAACGTTTGTTTATTGATGAAGCGCAATTTTCCGTTTATGAGTTTTTGCGCATTTTTGCCAATTCACCAAGTGTGTGGTGCTCATGGACAGGGGCAGAAGTAATTCGAATAAATAAAAGTTTACCAGAATAATAGGAAGGCGATGTGCAAAATATTTGTGAAAAATTCATGTTTAAGATAAACTTACAATCCCCCCGTCAGCAAAAAATGAAGAGTTTGCGACTGATGATCGAAGGGGGCCCCGACGGCATTTCAAGTTTACTGTTCAATCTCCCAACAGCAACTTTAGTGCCGCTACACCCCCCCCAACAACATTTACCATTTACAGAGGGCCTCAACTCGTCGTTCCGCCTAGGACCCCCGATACCCTTGATCCGCCACTGGTTACAATCGGTTAGTCGGCACTGGAGGCAGCGGCGTTACATTTTACGTTAGCAAACCTGTGCTCCTGTGGGGGATATTTTAAACGAAAATAAAGCGAAATAGGTAAAATATGTCTAGCAGCTTACCTTCATTAGACCGTAGCCGACGCATGCTATTTGATTGAACCAACTCTGATTGTTCGAAATTAACAATGCCAGTCATATACATTACAATATTTGTTTATAACATTCTCTTCCAAAAATCCCTACAAATATGATATCGAAAAGCACCAGAACGAGATACGATGCTACACGGTGGTATCACCCAACCAGCCCCAGAACATAATAAGTAACGCGCAAACATAATGATGATAAACATTCGAAGTATTTTCTTGCACACATAATTTATCACAATTAGAGCGTGGCGGTCAAGCGAACGGAGGCGAAAGATGGTGGTGATGGAGCTTGAAAATGTTATCCGATAAAGAATGCAGTAAATACTGGAATAAACCCCTTAGCCTGGTGGGTGAGGATGCCGTGACTCCGTGTTAGATGGTTGATGGGATGTTTATGCGAAGGATGTTAAAACCTGAACCCTGTCATCCATTTGGTATGATTGATGATCCCAATTGCACAATTAGAGCTAAACTGTAGTATAAAATAGGAGAGCACTTTGAGAGTTTAGATAAAAGTAATTCATAATTTTTTTTTTCGTTTTTTCTGGAGAGACAGAGCTTTTTCAGAATGAAGGGGCATGACAGCAAGATATTATGCTCATTTTCAAGATCCCTAAGCACGGTTGGGTGTTGGGTTGATTCCAAAGTTGAATCTAAACTGTTTCTCTTCCCACCAAGAAATGGTGTCGAAAAACGCTCTGGGAGGCGTTTGCTGCATTCAAGCAATCCATGACCCCTTGTGTTCCGAAGCTAATATACACGACGGATATAGGCACGGGCTTGGGCTTAATCGCAACGCAGAAACTTCACCTGAAGGCAAACATAATAAAACACCAAAGCTCAAAACAAGGATCGTGCGCTGTTGACCTGCCGGCACCGTTGTGAGGTTGTAATGTTGGTTCGGGTGTATCAGCGCGACCTCTCACAGTCGCGATCTCACGACTGTTTATTACTTACGAACGCCCCTGCGGGCAATTGCGTTCGGTGCGTTCAATATTCGCCAGGCGTGCAAGAAACAATAACAATCAACCCGAACCCTGGTGATCGAGATTCCTTCCTTGTACAGCGCGGAGTGCCATTGGGAATGGACCAGTTTTTTATTCCCCTCCACCGACGCCGTACCTGGCTGGATCAGATAAAAGGTTTTATATCCGCACTGTTGTTTGTCTTTTTCGCAACGTGGTAGTTCAATAAATGAATCATGGTGCTTGAACATTGGACAATCTACATTTCAAACTGCTTTATTTGAAGAGGTGAAAGAGAATAAGGTTGGAAAACTATTTGACGTACGCATGTTGGGTACGAGATGAATGATGTCAAAAGTGGTCATTTTTTTTCTTCTTGCAGTCACCAATTGGTCACCTTGGAACGAAGGGCAAAACATGCAAGCATTCGGTTCGGTGGAAGGTATCTATCAACTTAACAACAGCTTGGAATGTACACCCTCAGCAAATTATTTCAACAAAACGAATAAAAAACGAGGACACTCAAAACCTAACTTTGGGTTGCCCGGGTCGAAGGTAACATGTTACGTTTCTTTCAGTGTCCCAAAACTGTATGTGTGTTGTTGTTTTTTCTCTCACGTATTTACTTTCACAGTTCTTAGCCTAATGGTTAGCATGGACCCGCTCCTCTCACTCCATAGCTCCCATAGACTGGGGTACCACAATTATTATGAACGTAACACACGTCTTTGCAAGCGGTGACGACGTCGATGATGTCATGCAAAATGTAGAGAACTGTGGAAGATGGGACTGAGAGAAAAATCATCTTTCAAACGAGACGACCAATAAAAAACCTTCAGACTAGCGGTGATTCGAACGAGATATCGTTAACCTTCGTTTCTTTGATCAAACATACACCCTCATCTTTATGACCACCTACCCGGGTAGGTTATACATTTTATAAGGGAATTTGTATTTTTATTGGTGAAAAAATGTCTAATTTAACGTATTTTATGTAGCTATTAAAAAAATACTTCTTTTAATGTCATACATTTATGATGTATGGCTTTTAGTTACGTAAATTGAATGCACAGCAATTAGTTCAACTGACACTAATACATCGCCATGTCATCTCGACTGTCAATTCAATCTATATGACTTTAGAAGAATATTTGAAGCTAGAAAACTTTTGGAATAGATTATAGCGTACCGTACCGTTCCTTTTAGTATGGAGAGTTTGACGGAACGGTACGCAGAGTGACCAGAAATACCGATTGATCTGTATTCCTACCGATTTTTATATGCCTACCGATTCACAGATGACCACCCTAAAACTACCGATTTTTAAGAAGAAGCTGGTGATGATGGTCCCTCCACTTTCACCTTCAAAGGTTCGAGAAGGACGAAATCATCTTAAAGATATTTAGGTATAAAAAATGACAGTAGTATTTGTACATAAAACTCGAGTGGATGATTGAGTGTTTTCGAACTTCATTAATGAATCCGATAGGGTGCCAATAAGTCCTATCATCTTACAATTAGTGGGTATAATCTTCAAAGTCCACTATACGCGCGCGTGTCTCGCAGCATAATCAAAAGTGTGTTATTGTTTCAAGTTTCGGCAGGAGCCCACAACATTGATGTGTCAAAAATCAACATTTACCATGTACCTATTTTCGGCAGCATTTAAAGTGAATAATTATTTGTTTTTCATGAATTTAAAATTCCAAGTGGGCTAGAATAAATTCTGCAACCCTAGAATCTTTCATAAAAACCACACATTGATTGGTTTACTGCTCTGGTTCTCTTAATAATGAAACATGCCGAACTATTGGCTGACAGCAAATCTGCCGAAACAAGTTGAACTCTGTACATATTCTTTGAAAAATATGGAACTTTATGGAACTTCAAATATGGAACTTTATGGGACGAGACCACCTGATCTATTTAATGCTCATTGGGATGAATAAAACACACGCCCTTGTTTAGACATGTTTTCGAACAGGTATTCGAATCTAATCCTACCTTTGAGATTAAAAATAAATAAATAAATAAATAAATCATAAATCCTGTACTCTCTCTACCTCTATGCCATGTTACACTAATTGGAACGAAATGATGTCACAGTGCGAAACTTGTACGTATGTTTGTGTGAAATACCCGCTTTGTCATAAATTTCCCAAATAACCAGTATTCATCCCCAGTGTAGATGCAATAACCAGAATTCATCCACAGTGTAGATGCAATAACCAGAATTCATCCACAGTGTAGATGTAACACAAAATCGTAGTGAACACAATTCCTCATACCATATTAGATCTCGCATATGCTTGGTAGTGGGATTTAAAAGTGTACCGTTTGTTACCTATTATTGTGCGCACTATAATCTACACACTAACGAGCTTCGTTGCGTTATGGTATATCAAATTACGATCCCTATACATGTCACAGTCCCACATGTCAGAATGACGACGATGATGTCAATCGACTTTCCTTTTACAGAATTCTGTTGCGTAAAGACCTAACGCGCGAAGTCTTTGGGACACTTTCTACAGGACTTTTTTCCGGAAATAAAACATTCAGGAAATAAAACAGGAGCAATTTTTACTTCCCTTGCACAGTATGGTACTGTGGTATCTTTTCTGTTATTATATTTTCTGAAACTTTTGTGACGTCGTTCAAATGGTTTTCAAATATTAGTTTTATGGGTTATTTTACGCATCATGGTGGTTTTCGTGTGGTGCCAATTTGCAACAAGAGTACGTTTCGTCACGCAACGTCAACGTCGTGGGCAGAGAGAACGTGGTGTGCATGATTAAAAATTTAAGTCACCGCTGGAATGCATTGAAATGCAGACGGGGAGCTTCTTCCAGCCAGCGTCGTTATCTGTTGCATCTGTTGTCGGCATCAGGACGAAGTTAGAACGATCCAAAGGGAGGTTAAGCTGCTTCTTTTTTTCTTTGAATACTCCAGCTATGCAGCTTTTTATTGTTTTCCTCCACTTTCCACTATTAATACCGAAACGTTGCACTATCGCAATCTGATGTTGTATCGCAACTCTCGGTGTGCTCATGTCCGTTATTTCAGCCAACTCGGTTCATGGCTTCGATTGAGCCGGGTTTTTAATACTGTCAGCCCTATCTTGTGTCTGGCTTCAATTGTTGCAGTTCTTAAACGCAGCCATGTGCGTTATGGTGCGTCAGCATCGTCGTACATCGCCGTAGTTGCACGTACATTTTGTTGCCGTCCGTTCATTAACTGTCGGCAAAATAATTGAATACTAGTGGTGTGGCACGTGACAATTGAGCCTTTTTCTGTCTCTTCCCATTGCTCTTTTTAAAGTAGATGAGTCATTCCTGCGCGCTCGTTACGCGGGAATGGGAATTTTTCTTTATGCCTTTGTTTACATTCCAACAATCGTGTAAACATCTTTTTTGTACGTAGTGTGACGCAGTGTTTGCATGCCATGAGCAGAGGAAAAAAGTTCAAAGGGAGCATGGTACGAATCATTCGCGACAGTCGCTACAAAACCTATGAGATGCAGCAGCACCAGCAACTACTTTTTTCCATCCTGGAATGTCATTGACCGCAAAGGACGTTAGAAGCTCAGGCGTGTAGCTCCCTCGGGCTTCTTGATACCAACCATCAGGAATATCGTCATGTGCTAGCGTGTGTCTAGTTCCGTGAGAAAAAATGTCAGTATCTTGAAAGGGTTGGTAAATCATGACGTTGACAATGGTTTCGATTATGCGATACACGATGCCGCACACAGCGAAGTCCTATCTTAGCGATTGTTTTCGATTGGATACGTCGTTTGGATACGTTCGTTTGGGTGCGTTGTCATGCAAAGTGGTTTGTTAAATAATTGCATAATATTTGCGCGACTGCGGGTATTAATGTGGAAAGGTTACAGCAAAAGAATGGATTGGAATGTTGACGTATGTGCAAAAGCAAAACGTTTTCTCAAAACGGAAGAGAATGATGACAGAATGATTCGTTCGCTGTGAGTACTTAAACAATTAGATAAAAACAATTCGAAATGCTTTTGCATGATAATTTGCTTCTGAAAGACAATTTAAGAAGCATTTTATGTTTATATATATACGCCTATTGATATAAAATATCATACGTTCACAATGTACAATATGCGCCTTTAATTGAATTACTACTATGCAATTTTAATTCCAACTCAACCCAAAGAATTCCAAGGCACTTATATAAAATATCATACGTTCACAATGTAAAATATGGGCCTGTAATTGCATTACTAAAATGCAATTTTAATTCCAACTCAACCCAAAGCTCCGTCATAAGCCTTTCAATGCAATTCGATAAAATAAATCAAAATATGTTGCAAATCGATTCGGAATCACAATAAATCGTAAAAGGACACACACATACTTCATGCGATGAAACATCAATGTGTAACATAAAGAGGCACCAGCCAGGAGGTAGAAGAGTGTGCCATTCCATTCCAGAAACAACAGACCAAACATGCACGCATAACAAACGACTAGCACGAGCCAACTAACATCGCGCGGCAGTTCACATCGGTCTGATTGATTGCTCACGTTCGTCATAAGGGAGAAGACCACACACCATTCCGTCGTAGATCGTGCTGGAACGTGCCATTTTGCTTATCATTGAGTGAAGCGAATTTTGCTCCCTTTGTACTGTGTTCAATTTTGCATCAAGCGTCGAGCACTAACACACACAAACATACAATGAGTTGCATTTGATCGAAAGTTGCTCTTTGTGTTCGTTACACTCTCACTCCCCATCCCACCGTTCTGCGGTTGCATAAATCAGTTATGCACCGGCATTCACGTGTCCACCACTCGACGAGCTAGCATTTCGTTTTTCTGTTAATTTGGGCGGAAACACCGAGAAAGAAATAGACAGGAAATAATTGAACTCGAGCGTGAAGCAGCAATTTTAATTCGAGGATTCCTCACCACAATCGAAGTAGAATGAGGATCAAAATCGATAGAGTGCTTTAGCACGCAACAAACAAAAGCAAAATTTCATGGATTTGTGTCACACAATGTATCACTACACAGGCACTACTGCATGGGCAGTACCGTACTTGACCACTTTGCAAAATCCGTGCCCTATCACGTCCTATCACGGGTGGTCACAATACATCCTCGAGAGCACAAGGCAACGCGGGCACAGCATCGCTAATAGTAATGTTCTAGAACTAGGATGGATTTTTATACTGTGCCTTCAAGCAAAAAATGCTTTAAGAGGGCTTAGTACCGGAGGACACTACACTGAAACTAAAGTGTACAGAAGTCATTCAAGCCATTCAAGTTAAGAAACGCCATAAACCTTAAAGCAAAATGAAAAATAAAGAGGATTTATGTCTTCGGTAAAAGCGAGATCGCCCTTCTTTCCAAGAAAGCGTTTTCATAAGGGTCCTCTCGATCGATGTCCTTAATATTCACTTGGATTATCAGTGAAGCAGCAAGCAGGTCGTTAGTGGAGCAGCTGTTTTTATGCGGCATGGTATAATGGCATTATAAGTTTTGTGGTATGATGATTACAACTATTGAACGGGCATTGAAACTGAAATGGCAAACAATAATTGTATTTATAACCGTCCCAGGGCGATTTTACGTTTCTTTTTAATGGTGAAGGTGTGTATTTTTAATGGTGAAGGTGTGGTTGAACTATTCCAAGAACTTGAAAAAGCATAACTTAGGGAAGCTAACATTTTTGATGTTCGATGTCGTGTTCGATTGCTGCTAGAGCGCCGGGTAAGGCGGTGCTCTGAGACCAATCGAACGAGACAAACAAACACGACTCTGTTCGATAGGTGCTCTGTCAGCTGTTCGATGTCTTATAGAGCTGTCATGATGCACTGCAATACGCCTATTTTTTCATCTCTAACATGAAGCATTTTCATAGTTTAATGAATATCTATCTGCAGAGGGAAGATTCAATAAATAATTTACTACTTGTTGGAAAACGTTTGTTTCCCGTGTAAAAAAGTGAGAGAATTAAATTCTTTAGGCTACTTCAACGCAGTGCCAAAAAATTAGTATTTTTTATTCTCTCTCTTATAATCGTTTGTACACTTGCTCGCTTTGCCGTTAAGGGCCGATTTCGCGGTTTTTCTCCCTTTTTATATGTTTTGAACCGGATCAAAACATCGCCTGGTCTGACAGATGTTGGAACCTTACAAATGTTTCCAACACTACTTATACACATCAAAAATAATATAAAAATCATTCAATTTAAAAATGCATACAAACGTCCATACCAAAACACATACAGTGCATACACGTGTATTATGTACACGTAATAGTTTTATACGTTTCAAACCTGTATATTTCATGTTATAATTGATTGTGAAGCATTAAAATCATTATTGATAGCTATTTTAAATGTTTTGGACGCGATTTTAAGTAGAAAAAGAGACAAACTACGTAAACAAACTTGAAAATGTCCCGGATTGAATTTTATCTACTGTAGCTGTGAAGCGTTTGACAGCCAAGGTATTCACAGCACAGGTGGGTATCGAACATCACAGATAGAATCATCTGACACGTTCGACTCGACGTTTGTCTTATTTGTTTGTTTGTGTCTGACAGTGCACCTCCATATGATTATATGGGTTTGTTCGAGTCGGATGTCGTGTTCGATTGGTCCCAGACCGCCGCCTAAGTTTTTACTTTTATCGTTCATTGTTCGTTGTAACTGTGTCCGTAAGATGTTTCACGTAATTGCTTCACCTTGTGCGAACACGCAACGCATTGTGTAGAAGCTATCCGAGGAGGAGGCCTCCATGTTTCAGCACGTGTTCATGATTGGTTCGCCGTTGCGATGATGTCAATCCGTCGCTTGGTAGTGTGTTCAGTATCTCGCGGATAGAAAGACAAACACTGGAGCTCCTATACCTTCGACCCGCCCCAAATATTAACAGAACAACGTTCTGCCATCTTGTTAAGGAGCATCGTCGACTGTCTTTAGGCGATTCTTAAATTTACTGTTTAAAAGAACATGCAAAATAACAATTGTAACGGGAATGGTTGGGTTATTCTTTCATCAACCTAATGCCGTGGATGGCTTATCAAATAAAAGGGTTAACACGGCTTGACAATTTTCTTTTTTTCGTGTTGACCCCTACACGATGAAAACAAACACACAAAAAAGTCCTCAACATGCCCCCCCAAAATCCCCTTGTTGGACATTTTTACAACAATTGCTCGTATTGTGCATCCATAGGTACGAGCAAACACGAAGGATGAACATTGTACGAGAATCCCACTTTCACTACTGGTTGGCTTATTTATTCGGCAATCCTTTTTACAAAAAAACCATCCTCCTCTCCGAATTGTACGTGCCTTGTTTTAGTAGTACGACATTTATTTTCAGCGTATACACGGTTATAAGACCTGCTCGGACGAAGCCGAAAAGTCGAGTCAACCTCGGGTAATAATGATAGCCAAACGGATAAATAAAACGCCCCTTCTTTTTGGGTTTTTTGTGTGTTTTCCGTCCCCTTTCAGTCTCTGTCGGCTCTTCTATAGGACACAATGCGATATAGATTATGAGTATTATTTAAGCTTTTATTTTGTGAAGGATTACAATAAAGTCAGTGAACATGGGTGATCCAACCAGCTATCCTGGCGCATTAGTACATCCGCATTTTATGCATTGGGTGGAAACCCGAAAGAGGCAGAAGAGTAAATCCACGCAAAGTATACCATGAAAATACCAAACTTCTTGACAGCTTCTGGGCCCCATAATTTGTCGATAATCCATTCCCGCGCCCACCGACCAAGCACGAAACAATCGGTTTAATGAAGTAAACTTCTCCTACGACGCTTTCTCTCTCTCAATGGTGCGTGTCCTCCCAAATCTAACCTTATTAACGCTTCCAAACAGTTCAGCTCCGTGGTGGGATTGTGTTTTTTTTCTTTGTTTGGCCTCTTCTTCCTCACACCGTCCCCTATTGGCGCACGCTTTTCCGCAACTGAAAACGCGACCGCCCAGCCAACCTTTAGCCAATATCCGGATATTACCAATTTCTTCATTTTTCACCCGAAACCTAATAAAACACTCTGATCGGTTTGATGGTAGGCCAGTTGAGAGACAGGAGTGTTTAGCGGGTCTTTTCGGTGTGAGCGTTCATGTTGACGACCTTCAACCACAACAGTAAAAGTAGGTATATGTGTGCAAGTTTTCAGCCACCACGAACGCGCTCGCCGATGAAAATTGGTATCGATTTGTCATGTTTGTAAACTCAACTTGGTAGGCGCATACAGACACACTGGTAAAATTTCAGGTGAGATTTCGACTTATTAATTTCAACAGTATTAATTTCAAACAATTGGCAGCTGTGTTGGTGTGTATCTTTGCTACAATCCACTGTGCTTGCTGAATTTTAGTGGTGTCTGTGAACGCTTAGTGAACCATCTACACATTTATTTTATTTATTAATTTTTTAGTATGACGGCTTTTTACTAGCCGTATTGTTAACACTTCTTGTGCTAACGGTTTACATAATTCTCAAGGTATTTCCCCCTTGTTGTTTTGCCTTATACCGGACATACTCGGTTGTATTATTATAATAATTACACTGTTGTTTGCTTGGTGATGGTGAGGTTGTTGATACAGTGAACTTCTTGTCTGGAAATCGTTTGGTTTCTGGTGTGTTTTGTCTTTTGTAGCGATGTGTGGTTGTTCAGGTCTATTGCTGCGACTATGGAGTTGGCTTCCTTCGAAGGCTATGGTGTTATGTTTAGT
Organism: Anopheles arabiensis; assembly: GCF_016920715.1. NCBI lineage: Eukaryota > Metazoa > Arthropoda > Insecta > Diptera > Culicidae > Anopheles > Anopheles arabiensis. Next base: position 160,370 of record NC_053518.1, read on the forward strand.
GGCAGGTCGACAGTAACGCGTCGAATTTATTTGGCACCACCTCTTTGTCTTTTGCTCATTTGGACGCATTATTTCCAGATTTAGTCATTGTGTTAATTATTATTAACGACCGATTCGATCGTAAGGTGTTGTTCCCAGTAATTATCGATAGAGGGCGACACGGCCCGCGTTTAGTGTGGTCAACGTTCAACGCTGATCGGGCCGAGTATTCCCGAACGCTTACGATCGGAGCTGCAGGAGAGAACAAAGTTCATTCTTTCTCCTAACCCCGAGACAAGCGACGGATTTTTAGCTTCGCAAATAAAAATATCGATGCTTAAAAAACGCTTGATTTGATAAAAACAATTTACTTGGGCTGAAAGAAAGAATCCTGTTGCAGTTCGCAACGTTCTAAAAATCCTAGCTCGTCTATAATCATTAAACTCTTTCTTACTTTCACACGTTGCCAGCCTAGAAAGTTTCCTGAGGTAATTCGGATTCGCTGTGCAGCAGAGCAGGGTAAGAAACAAGGCAAAAATGGTTCCTGAGGCGATTCGGAATCACTATGCTGGAGTTAAAGATGAAAAAAGAGACAAAGTGAGGAAATGTGCAGTGAAAATAGTTTGTGTGTGTGCTTACACTAGAGCTACGGATTAAGGACATCGTGTCGTTTTCTTGTACATCTCACCCGTTGCCGGCGATGTAATAGTTCTTGAGGAAATTCGGAATAAGGCCGTGCTGAAGTGAAGTAAAGTAGAAGAAGTGACACTAAAAGGAACCACATTCGTAGGGTTGTAGAAGCATACTTAAAATATTTACACTTTGTTCTATTAGTGAAGTATATTTAATATTTGTGTTAATGTTAGTGAGAATATTAATGCTAGTCATGGCAATTTGCTCAGCGAGAAGTGAACCGCCATTCTTGTCCACAAAGAAAAGCAATAAGACAGGGGTGGGCAACCTAACAGGGCAGAGCAACCAGCTAGCGGAGAACAATCTAGATGTGCTAAATTGTGCTAACACAATGGCGAAACTTTCGGCTTTAGGTGGTCACCTAAATAGGCTAAAATTGCGTTGGGACAAGAAAAGTAAGCAACGAGAGACAACACCGAATCGGAACAATCAGAGTGTTTTTATAGCTTGCAAACACTGGGGGAGAGTGTTAATTATTATTAACGACCGATTCGATCGTAAGGTGTTGTTCCCAGTAATTATCGATAGAGGGCGACACGGCCCGCGTTTAGTGTGGTCAACGTTCAACGCTGATCGGGCCGAGTATTCCCGAACGCTTACGATCGGAGCTGCAGGAGAGAACAAAGTTCATTCTTTCTCCTAACCCCGAGACAAGCGACGGATTTTTAGCTTCGCAAATAAAAATATCGATGCTTAAAAAACGCTTGATTTGATAAAAACAATTTACTTGGGCTGAAAGAAAGAATCCTGTTGCAGTTCGCAACACATTGCCTGGCTGCTCCTGAAACAAAACATACTGTATCAAAGTATTCCACTTCAAGCAAGTATTCTGCAAGTAAAAAATATAATCTATTGTAAAAAGCCTATAAAACATAACTCTTTTGCGGACCCCATAAGTTAACGCCGCGGACAAGTAGCCCCGAAAAACACTATTACCACAATGTCCACTTCTCCGCAACAAAGCGCTTGAAAAATGTTTCCATGATTTTGATAGCTTTCTGTAGCAAAACATTTCCCGAACAAAAAGAACGACCTAGTGGGGTAGAACAAACAAATAAATCTATTCAATCTCCGTTCCGAATCCGTTGGCCAGGATTTTGTGTTCGACGGAAGCGTGCGGCGGTGGTTGACAAAATATGTCAACAGCAGTAGTCAGCGCCCTCCAGTTGGGAGGGGTTGTTGTGTGCGCAATATCGGGACAGAATCTATAAATTTCACTTGCGTCAAGTCACAAGTACGCACCCTGAAATACATTCCCAGTGCTCCGGAAGAGGTGCCAAAGCACCACCCGGTGACGGAGCCGGAGACCCAAAAATTGGCGGGGAATGTTTGTTTATTACACCTCCCAGGGGGAAAAGCGTTCTGAATTCGACAAAACCCACTGGCCAAACCCTTGTGCCAAATATACACCATCTGTTTCTGTGTTCGCTTCGAAATCAACACTGGTTTGGCAATCTAGTTCATACAGATACTACATACTTGTCTGCTGCTATAATCCCAACCCTCCTCCATTAGCACCACACTACTAAACTAAATCAGCGAACAGCACGGAACGCGTCGCGTTGAAGATGTCCCAAACGTACAGGCAGCATAGACAGATGTTATCGCATCTTTGCTTTTGACAGTCCGTGGTGGTGAAAACTCGGCGAAATGCGATTGACATTTGTCTATCCGAAGAAGGGGGTGGTGTAGGGGGTAAGGGATACTGCCTGGCGGGACATTTGCCTACGTGATTGGAAAGCGTTTTCCGGCAAATCGGGCACGGCGTGAGACAAAACGGACCGGAATCCAATCAAACCAATACTGTTTTGCTTGGTGCTATACTGTTTGCCGGATAGTTAGAGGCAGACACTTGTCAAAATTATTTTTTTGTTACATCGAATCTTAACTTCTTGGAAGATGTCATTACATAAATAAAAAAATGTGAAAAATGAATACACAAACCCAACAAAAAGTATAATAATTTTAAACCCTCAACTCGATATTCCAGGAAACTCAAACTTGATACAGACTCACTCCTATCACTTTCCCATTCGGTGTAATGGAGATCTTTCCGGTGGAGCGTGTAATCGGTGGCCCGCACAGTGACAGTGAGTGGAAAATAAATTGAAATTTATATTGGAAAAATAAATCCTCCCTCTTCGCTTCCTAAGTCAAATGCAGCACAATCTATCTCAGCTGTCTCATTTCGGCTTCTTCTCTCTCAATGGAGCAACATTTTTTTTGGGCGCTCTAGCTTTCTTCCTGTGTTGGATGAAAGTGCTTGTTGAAGTCGTTACTGGGATACGATCTTTCAGCAGATAGTCTATCATTTTGGAGTCATCGCTTTGACGGCCAACACTATGTACTTGTAGTGGGGTCTACTTTTCTACCTAGAACTAGGTAGAAAACTTTTCTACTACTTTTTCTATCTAGAAAACAATTCTTAAAATTTAATTTTAAAGAATAACATCCTTATTTTGACTGAAATTCGCAGCTTCTTTGCTGTTTGAGAGTTTGCTGGAGCAGTTGGACATTAACGGCACTGCCATTGAGGAACAGACGCGGAATCGCACGAGACATATATTAACGAAAATCGGATTTTAGGCAGCATGATTTTAGTAGCAAACGAAAGAAAAAGCTCTCGTTTGCTCATTAAGCCATGTGTCAAAGTGTGCGGAAATCGATTAATCCCAAATTCAAATAAACAGATGAAAGCAGATTAACCTGGTTTTCGAGGAGAGGCGGCTTTTAACTCTAAATGGCAGCGAAATCAATTAGTAATTATTGACTTATGTTTTCCAAAATTTAAAATAAGTCAATCAATCGAGAGTGAACGAAGGAAAAAGAAAATAAGTACGCGATTCCTCATTTTGGCAAATAATCCTTGGTAAAAAAAACATGATTCAATCAACGAGCTAAGAGCGAAACGGCTAATAGTCACATATAAGAAAAATACGCTTGGTTCATCATGCTTTGCGCGTTGGTGTTGATGCCGTGTTCGGTATTTTGCGCGATAATCTTTCTCCCAGCCTTTTCCCAAACGAGCGAATGCCGACGATTGAAATTAATTGGATAAATTTTGCACATAATTAGTAAATTTATCTCGCTCCCTATTTGGCCGGCTACCAACAACGATATGTAGAGCCCGTGCTATATCGCTGTTGTTGTTTTTATGTTTGTTCCTTTGGGTTGTTTTGGGCTGTTATAAAATGCTGTCAGACGCTTTCTTATCCCAGCGCATCATAGTCCTACCAAGCCAATCTACTTTGTATATGCGCTGTCATTTTAATCTAGCTCAAACGGGAATTGAGATATTAGCTAAGCATTTCCTCCACAATAAAATGGGAGTTTCGTGGAAGGGTGGGAATGGTAATGCGCACGCGGTTGCTGTGGAAAATGAATTAAAATCGCGATTTATTTTATCCAGATACAATTTTCTAAAATTGCAGCACGATTGAGTATTCGAGGATGAGATTTTGTCCGTTATGTACCTTTGAAAAACAGTTGAAACAGTGCACAGGCGGTAAGAAAAACATTCTTAAATCTGAATCCATCGGAATATTCACGTAGTAAGCTGCATTTTAACATTTAAAAAATCATCAAAAAAGAGCAGCTCAATCTCATTTTCTTTCTGCTCAAAAAAAACTGTTATTGAAAAGCAATAAAAACGACGAATCGTATGTACGGCCAATAATCATACACCCATCAAAACCGTTCATTATACGATCACACAAATCTTGTACAATTCGTTTATGGTACATTCCAATCCGCTGATTTACACACGGTGCGCGAGAGATCCCTTGGAAGCAAGTGAAAGAGAGTTGCCTTTATAATATGAAGGGAAAGTTTTATTACTCGCTTCCCACACCATGTCTTACGTAATTGAGCGTTCGTGGTTCGGAGAGTCTCAAATTCGAGCCTACCACCACTTCATAGTCGCGTAAATGGCACTGGCATCTCTATCAACAATGATGAGGCATGGTCCTGGCAGTAATCGTGCTGCGATTGAGTAAAACCACCGCACGAGGCAGAAGCGTTCGGCCAGTCCAATGCATATACAGCAGCATAGGCAGGAGCGGATTAAGCACTACGCATACTAAGCGACTACGTGAGGCCCCGTGATCTGGAGGGGCCCAGAACATAAAATTACCCCCAACCACAAGTAACATTGCTAATCAATCTAGTTGAGAATATTTGATATAACCCCCTGCGTTTGAAACAGACCTACATCCGTGTGACCGCTTAGGACCTCCACAAGGTTTAAACCGCCACTGAACATTGGGGGCTCATTTCATTAGAAGCTCCCATGAATATGATGCGTGCCGTTGCAGAGCGTTGTTTTTAAAAGCAACATTAACTTTGACGCATTCATAGAAAATTTTAAACCACTCACTCGGGATCCACACACTAACAGATATAACCAAGCGAAGGATCATGGACCTTGATCATGAACCTCAAATATCGAGGGCACTTAATTCATCCTTGAAGTGCTGTTGGTCTTAGAGATGCTTAACGGATTTTCGTCTGACTTCATCGGCCGCTCCGGGGGTGGAGAAACATTAATCTTCTTACTTAACTGTCAATGGTCATTGCGTTCACATGATCATCGTCCTCAATGGGACTTCTTATCTGACTTCTGATTGTTTGAGAGGGCTGGATACATACACATAGAGGGGTTCGAATGCACTTTTCACAGGACCGGACGGTTCTTGGAAGCTACAAATTTAACTGTTATTTCCATGGTATCGGAACGTCTGTGCGATCTTTTTGTCGCTTCTCCCTTTGTCTTTACATTACACCATATACACACAGACGAACTAAAGCATTTTTTTTTTGCATGGTGAATTCTGCACTACACTTTTCTACATCCTCTGTTTGTGTGCCATTTCGCATGGTTTGACTATGTTGGACCTATATTATGTTCAATGCAAGTTTGATGCTGGCGCTGGTAGGAGGAATTCGCGTCTGGACTCGTGCAAGATTTATAAGGTCTTAAAAGTTTCATAATTTATTACTAACGTCGATAGCTAATAAGCACATGAAATATATACACACATTCACAGAAGAGTACGGTTGGAAATTTGGAATGAGGGAACTGCTGGGATGAAAATTACTTCCCAGACTAATCCTTAAGCCTCATATAATTAATTTTATAATGCAGCTAAAACTCCTCCCAGAATGAACGGATCGCATTATGCATTTTTATGATGTATTCATACTGGATATGTGGCTTTAATATTTGTGGGAATTTGGGTTCCCAATTCAAGTACCTTTCAGTGACTGAAAAATCAGCTTACAGACAATCATACATCATGCAGCCTGAACGCTTATTGACTTGATATCACTCAAACGTTGACTATAACAAATGCTTTCCTAGCAACCGAATTCCCCATAACAACTTTAAAAGCAGCTTTTACTTAACACAAGCAAACACAAGGATGAAGTTCACGTGCTACACTACTTATTCGGTCTTTTCAAGCCCGATTCAGACCACATTAAAGCAACACATTTCGAATACGCAACACAACCGTACGTAAAACGAACTCCACTGCCCGGCACAGGAAGTTGTTGAAACTTTCGTGCGGAGTTTTCTTTACCCCAAGCGTTCATCCTTAGAGAGCAAAAGAATTGAATGTGTCTGCCAGCTTCCCAGCACACGCCATAATCGAAGACAGACAACCGACCGAACAAAGTGTCAAAACAGATCTCAAACACCTCGGTTGCACGCTTTACGATTTCCGGATCGGAAACACTTTCGATCCAATCGCCCAAAACGGTGACCGAAGGAGGGTAGAAGTTTGGTTTTGGACGAAGTTTGGGACCTGATCGTGGAGTATCCAGACACCTTGCCCATTGCCATTTCTCCGGTAAGGTAAGATTGGACATACAAGATCCGGGGAATTGCATCCGGTCGGACACATGACTTGTTCACTTTCACTGCCAATAACACCATCTTCTAGGTGTCTGAGGGAGGGGGAGAGTGCCAATGGATTATGTTGGATTAGGGTTACGTTTTTGGGGATAGCCTCTAGTTTTGTTCATTTGAGAGACGTATACGGATTGCCATGAAGCTATCTAAGAACGCAAGATGTTGTGAAATCGGCCAGAGGTGACGAAATGTATTAATTGCTTGTTCGATAGCAAACAACGAAAACATAAATCGAAAAAAACACATTTGACGTTGCTATCTTGGGTCCACAAAAGCAAACACCAAGTTAAGATGGGACTGCTGCTGCAGCATAATTCCATAAAATTGTCTACATTCACCTACATTTGCACCGGGTGCAGTTACGTACCACATGCCATAGACAATGTGACTTCTTCTGTTTCACGAGTCTTCTTTGCAAAGCAATCGCATTTATCGGACATTGAACTCATACACCTCAAGAAAACGATGACATACTCCGCATATTAAAATGCAGAAAGAAAGAGGAAGAGAAGGAGAACGCTCTTCTGCTGCATGTGTAAAAATATTCGTCCTTGCCATAAAACCAATTACTTAATTTCCTTTGCACCATCTGCAGCGGGTATGTGTGTGTGTGTGTCCTTGCCATAAAACCAATTACTTAATTTCCTTTGCACCATCTGCAGCGGGTATGTGTGTGTGTGTGTGTGTGTGTGTGTGTGTGTGTGTGTGTGTGTGTGTGTGTGTGTGTGTGTGTGTGTGTGTGTGAGTGTGTGTGTGTGTTTCTTTTTCTTCAACGTCGTTGTATTATCGGGGCCATTCATTGCATTCATCGTTCGCCGACATATCCGCGTACAACATGTCAAAATGTGGCAGAATAAAGGATAGTTTACAAGGGAAGCTCTGGGTGTTAATGGTGTATGACACGATTTCTTCTATGTTTGTAAGTGTGTGGCTTGTTTTTTTTGGCGACAGTGTTCAGTTGAGCCGGTCTCGTAGTACAGTCGTCAACTCGTACGACTTAACAACATGGCCGTCATGGGTTCAAACCCCAAATGGACCGTGCCGCCATACGTAGGACTGACTATCCTGCTATGGGGGGAAATCAATTAGTCACAAGTGGCAGGCCTTGGCCGACAACGGTTGTTGTGCCAAAGAAGAAGAAGAAGTGTTCAGTTACAACACATACCAAGCCCGAGTGAATCCTTTGTTTATGGAGTCTTGCAAAGTCTTTTGTGGGTTGGTTAGCATGTATCTTATTTTATAATCCTTCCAACATGTGACGGAACGACATATAGCAGACATAGTTTTTATGGGCAAATTTATTGCTTGAGACAGAAATTCTAACATCAACTCGAAATCCTCTTTATTGTCTGGACAAGTTTTTTATACGATATTAATAATTAATACACCATACATTGTGAATAAAAAAAATCCAAAAAATCCATTTAAACCAAATATTCTTGTGAAAATATTGTTAGCAAAAGATAAATATGTCCTCATCTTCTTTGATATTGTGGAAGTATGCAAGGTAACAATTGTCGCTTAGAATTGGAACATGGTTTTCATAATAATCAGATATATTTTTGGTGGTATTTGAGGTTCAAATATCTTAGCAATCAGAGAGCCTGTTGTGTTGAAAATATTCCCTCAGTAAAAATGAATATTCCCTCAAAATTCATAGAAAAAGTCCTACAACTTAGCACAAAATCCAACTGGTAAAAGATTATTTTTGTTCATTTCCATCTCTCATCTAAAAAACACTGTGGCACCGCGATACACCGTATATTCTTTAGAGAAGCACAAGAATACGATGATGATGGCACAAAATTACATACGAACACGCGCCTTGAAACTGTCCCTGACCTCCCTTGAGCACTCGCCCGGTCGGTAAGCTTCCACTGAGCAACCCAGCAGTGCAACAGGGCAAAAAGCAAGCCAATGGTATTCGCTTCTCTCTGCTACCTTCCCGATTCCCGACCCCAAATCGCTAAAATCATGGTCTCGGTTTGTTGGTCTCGCATTCCATACTCCAAATGAACATACACACAAACACAAAATTCATGATTCTCAGCATGATGGATTTTTGGAGCCCCTAAACCGAGCAAATTTCTGAACACAGCTGAGCCGAAACCAACCAGTTTGACCAGTTTCGTGCTGCCAATTTTTACCATCGTCGAGGTTTTCTTTTCGTGTTTGCAATTTTCGATTCTCATAAATATTCTGCAACATAATACAAACGATAAGTTGGAGAATGGTGAGCGCGATGGTGGAACCAAAAAAAAAACCGGCCAGACCGGGTTCGAGACGCTGGTGGAAAGTGCAGAATCTTTTAAAGAATTGCGCGTAACGATTATTCCTGGACCTTTTGCTGGAATCTTCAAATCCTCGCAATGAAGCAAGATAAAGCTCTGAAAGTCGTCAGATCGTCATCGTCAGACAACCATTCTAGAAATCCCATTTACAAACAAAAAATAACAATTTCTGTTTGCGACGAAAAATCGATACCGTAACGGGATTAGTATTTTCTCAAACGTGCGTATGATTTTCAGTTTCGGTATGTGTTTGTGGGTGAAAAGCCATAGGCTATAGCTGGTTCCCGAATACATTTGGCAATATTCTCTAGCAAATATGCTTATCGTGATAAGATTTTTCTCGACATGTTTTCAGTTCCGTTCGACGAAATAGGTTTGAACCAGGAGTTAATTTGCCGAAGCATAGAAAAAACCATGTGTTGCGTATTGGTTGTTGACTGTCATTATGGTTGACAGTCATGAGTTTTCAAGTTAATTGCCCACACAATTTAACTGTGTTATGAAACCTATTTTTGCCATTTTCAATAAACTTTTTTTGAAAAAAAGTTAACAGAACATATTTGCGCATATACAATTTTGTAAATAATTGTGTATGAACATATTACACGTATAAATATGTTTCTTTGTTCATTATCAGTCGTGCTTTGTTTGCTAAATTATATCCATACATAAAAGCCAAAAGCGCTATCATATACAATCCCAGCGACATCATGGGCTCGACCGCGACCGGAGCAATGATCGATCCAAGATGACACGGACGTGGAAGTCTTTCTCTATTCAAATGAACTGCCCAAAGAAAGATGAGAAGAGACGTTGCGTTCCGCTTCGGTTCAAGAAAGCAAAAGCATTCATTGACCCGGCGAGCAGGTTTTTTGCCGGCAATCAACTGTAGAGCGCGCGCTCGCTCGCACGGCAGTTCGCAATTTTCAATTCTTTCCATCTTTTGCATAACGTTTCCCACCATTCTCGCAATCTCCTTCTGTTCCTTGTCTACACTGTTGGTCGCTTGGTAGTCATTTTACGTTGTATTTTTGCCATTCCATTTATTATTATTTTGAAATACTCGTCGTGAACGCGCAAGAAAGCGAGAGAATGGCACACAACACGATTCTTTGCTCCCGCCTGCCGTCGAGGTGGCAACTCCACATGGAGGAAGGTGGTTCGTTTTTTCACACCCTCCACGGTCGGACGCTGATGCGGCCTTTTCACCTCAAACAATCCACTCTCCTCTCCAATGTCGATAACAATTTTACCATAGAACGAATAACTTCGGTGACCGTAGAACGGATAACTTCGGATGTACGCTCGTAAATGTCCATACGGGATCCGCTGATGCCTTTACCGGTGCGCGAACAGAACGCTGCTCCCATTTGCTGTTGGTGGTGGTGTGTACTGGTGTTAATATTTTATGTTTTCCTTTGTGCTGTTTTTGTCTTGCGTACACGTTGGTGAGATGGGTGGATGTGGCTAAGCGGGCCTCCATACGTTACGGAGCTTACCGTACCGTTTCTTTTTGTATGTAGATTATGAGCCCGGTTCGTGTGGAGGCCCTGTTGTATGCCAATATACTTTTTCGTTTATTTATCGCATACTTAATTATATTTTTACTTGCATTTGTATTGAAAGTATAAAATATGAACATTTACAAAGGGTAAGAACTTTGTTTACAATTTTCGCATTAAAAACAAAACAATATTTGATGGTACGGTATGCGAGGTCGCGAGTCTGTCAGACTGATGGAAAGACAAAATTGACTCAGTTGAAAAATACTATAGTGGACTACCTGAGGCAGGCCAAGACCGCAAAGCGGTTGTAGCGCCGGATAAGAAGAAGGACTAGCCCGCGACGTGTGAAGACCCAGTAAGATACTAAGAGTTAAGAACGCATATGCTTTTTCCGCACAAATGCACGAGTAGCGCACAGTGAACAGCGTCTGGCGTTTGGTGAATGCGATTCCGAACGCAATACGTCTCGTCTGGGATATTCGATTTAAAGAGGATGTTTAGCTTTTTCAAGCACAATACTGCTCACAGTTCGTGGAAGATTACTAAGTTGAAAAGCACCATATTGAATGTGAATTATGATGAGTCTTTATAAGAATGTAATAAAGGAAGATAACGGAAAAGTTTGCTACCAATCGACTAAGACTCAATTACATTATTATCTTCCAAATTTTATAATCTAAAATTACGATTTCTTTATTTATTACAGGATTCATAACGAATTAGCATTTCGCAACACTCCTGAGCGTCCAAAGGTAGCTATAATAATATTTCATTCATAACTCCCCTCCCCTCCCTTTTAAAGCATCTCCTCAGTTAATTATGTCTAGCTGCTGGCGACAAATTCGAATTAGCAAAACGCCGTATCGAACTCACCATACATCACCATCGACTCACACATTCGTGTCCACCGCCCATTTTAATTCTCTATTTATTGATCAACCAATTTGAACGAGCTAATTTAAATGATAAATAACGATCATCGATTGATTTACATACCGACACACACATACAAATTGTGTAAAACTCCTCTTTCCCTCAGCATCGCCGATTGTTGATTACAGAGATCACTGAAATAACACCGTAGGTCAATTGAAAGTAATTGAAATACACTCTTTAGGCCGAACATTAAGATAGACACACTACAGAGTGAACACGAATGGATGGAAAGCGATCATCTCTGCATATGTGAACTACATAATGGGGGTGTGGATGGGATGAGGCTACCATCCGCACACCGGTGCTGAAATGGTCATTCGCGGTTAGTCAAATAAAATGGCACATTACTACTCGCCGCTGCTCCCCGTATTAATTATGCTAATGGAATTGCATATCGCGAACCTCCGGCCGCGACGCTACATTGCGACGATATAAATACATTGATTATTGTTGCGATGAAATGTTTGCCTATATGTTCCAGAGCGTCTACCGAGATAGGATTTTAATTCAAATCGAATCAAGCATCATATGGTAGAAAGCGCCGTTCCGTTTTTCTCCTTGCGTTATTAAACGCAGAGCGCTGTAGAGAGAGGTGTGATACGGTTGCTTTTAATGTGATTGAAACGTGTTATTGAAAGCTAACCTAGTGGCAATATTATTATTTTGTATACATTATTGTGTCTGTTGATGGTTTAAATTGCAAGGGAAATGTTACAATGTAGTACGAGACCGATCAATCCGCGATCTTTAAAATTATTCAAAAAAAAAAAAACAAACAGCTTAAAATAAACGTGCGGTCTCTGCACACCAAAGCGAAACCGACACAAAGGTATTGAGAGTTTGGGAATGATTTTATTTTGGACAAATAAAAGTCCTTGTCAAATTTGACGCAAATTTTAAGGTGTGTCAAAATAATCGCCATATTTAGTCACTCCAAGTGATGAGATAATTGCTGCTATTGTAATAAAAAAAAATTTCTCCGCAAAGAAAATGCGCTACGCGTGACTGACCTTAAGATAAACGTCTGCGGCTTGCAGTTTTTTTTGCCCACAAACATCAATACCAAATTGTTTCAATTATATGTTTGTATAAAGCGAATTGTTTGATGGCGCCTGCCGTGCAGAGGATGTTTATTTTTATCCGACTATAGCCAGCGCCTCTGTGGTTCTTTTTGGTTACGCACGAGCTATACTGTTACCCCTGGTTCGTCCTAAACAATAAACATGTGACACGCTCGCAACTCACCACGCAAAACAACATCCAGCGAGGCGTTAACCGACCGTCATTCACATGTATACCGCCGGCCCGATTTAGCCCGGTTCATGACGTGTTTGCGATCATCTTTCACTCCATTCCACACAGTATTTAACCACCACCTACCGGGTGCGGGAATTTTTATCTTTGGCACACTTTATGCAACTTCTGCTGGTAGTAGTGGTGATGGTTAATTCTATACACGTTTGTATTTGACTATGCCGAAAGACATTTGAAAAAAAAGTATGATATCTGAACGATGGAGATATCACCGACAGCAAAGATAGCTAGCAAACAGTTTTACAGTACACACGAGCGCTTTTCGGCTCTGGTGGAAAGCTTTGTCATGTCGGTGAAGTGAAAATGCAAATGAAAGTGTCATATGATTGCACGAAACTATCATTATCGTTTTTTCCAACTAACTGAGAGAGAGCAAGGAACAGTTGTTGAATAGATACATTTATCTTCTGCAGACAAATATAAAGCTTCTCGGCACGTATTAGTTAGGCGGCGCTCTGGAAACTATCAAACAAGACATCAAACTCGAACAAACGTTTAGAGCTATATGGAGGTGAACCGTTGGTCACTCTCGAACAAACAAGAGATATATCGTCTCAAACCTGTCGGTTTGATTCTGCCTATGATGTTCGATACCCTCCTATGATATGCGCACTTTTACTGTCAAAGCTACAGTATGCAGAATTCAATCCGGGACATTTCCAAGTTTATGTACGTAATTTTTCTCTGTTTCTCCATAAAAGTGCGTTTAAAATATTTATTGTTTCAATAAATATTTTTTCTTAACTAATGGCATGCTTTACACTCAATCAAATTGTAAAATTTATAAAACATTTGAATTTTATTGATTTATAAAAATATAAAACGTACACAAATATTATGGGTACATAATGCAAGTTTATCCACTGTATATGTTTTGTCATGGACGTTTGATTACATTAATGATTATCAAATTTGAATGATTTCTTGATCATTATGGATGTGAATTACTAGCATTTAATTTAAACTATAATTTATTTTATTTTCCAGTACAAAATATTGGTGTTTTGCAGTGCATCATGCACTGCATGGTCTTTAAAACATTCAACAGATGACAGAGCACCTATCGACCAGAGTCGTGTTTGTTTGTCTCATTTGATGACTGCCAGGGCGCCCCCTTACCTTCAGCTCAATTCAGCAAAACGCAGCTTTCACATTTTTTAAGTAAAGTTTAAATCATACACTTGATGCATCGGCAACGAGGCGAGAAGGAGTAGCTCAGCTGCAACCGTACAGAGCTGCATCTGATTCGATGCAATTACATCGAATACCGTTCGACGGTCATGAACTATTGGACGGTGTGTATCTTTTACACGAAAGCCCTGCACTGACGCAAACACACGTCAATGCTTTCTAAAGCCTGATGCTTCATTGCCACAGGGGACAGATCTTTGCCCCGAGAAGCACAACTTACCGCAAAACTGAGAAGATTTATGGACACATAGCGAGCATTTATCACAATTTTCACATTTATACACGGAAGCAATGGAATCTGTGTTTCAAAAGACAAGTGGAGTCTGGGTCAACAACCACCACATTGAACTGTTTTTTTTTGTTCTTCATCTTGTTCGTACATTCAGGTCAGCCAGAAGACAATGCAGCAAAGGTATACCATCGAACCAGTGAACATTGGGGGAGGCGTTATAGTGACAAGCAGAGTGGGGAATTTATGATCGGTTAGAACCATTTTCTATGGCTTTCCGATTTGCATTCTATTCATCCAATGATGCCCCTCTTCGTCGGGCTAGTGGTGTAAAACGCTCGAACGCGCTATTGTTAGGTAAAATGAGCACATATGGAAATTATGCCTTAATGCATAATGCACATTAGCGGTGTGTTCTCAGGCTGCGCAACCATTGACGATGCCATTCAATCATGGTGGGAATGTGAGCCGTGTAGAAGAGTTCTTGGTGATGATGAAGACTGCGAATAAAAAGGAAGGAATACATGAAGAAAAACGACTTAAAACATTGAATTATGGAGACATCTGTAGACTGAGCAAGGACATGCATTACACCTTGCATGTTCTTGCTCAGTCTACAGATATCTCCAGAATTCCCAGAAAGCAAAATTTACTTATTATAAACCATAAATATGAACAACCACATGTACGATCCGAAACTCATCCCAACCAGACACTGGATAGAGACTGGAAATTTGTTCTGCCAATTTCTTTCTCATTTATTTTCCGCTGGGTGTATGCTGTCGGAGGGATTTCCGTTTCATTGTTTTCGTACACAAACGACGAAACGGTAATGGTGATTGATCTACGCGCAAGAACAACGAGCATTGAAACATAAAGCGAATCGAATCGTGATCGTGAAATGTTTACATCGGAGTTAAAAATCAACGTCTTCCGGGTGCCCTGTTAGTGTAAACATACACGCGAATGAGCAAAAAAGGAAGTAGCAGCAGCAGCAACGGATTATGTTATTTATTTACGTATATTAAAAACAAAAACCAAGTGCCTCTCTGTTACCGATGCACCGTATTGCTGGTAAAATTAGACGACTGTATAATTTTCGGAAAACGTTTATAATGCGAAACGCACCAAGCGGGGGAGATTATCCGAACGTATAAAATATGTACCCAATAATCATTCGATGCATCGACCCTTGGAGAACGTGCTAATTAAAAAAAAGCGAAATCAAACACGACCGGCCGAAGGAGATCCGTTTCATATAAAGCGATAGAGAGCAACCAGAGTGTGTTTATAGTACATTGAAAAAAAATCGCACGGGAATTTAAAAAAAAGTACAATACCATAGCAGTATGAGCAGATTAACAATTGTGGAGCGACGCAAATTGAGAATAACCTTTTTAGTTTGGGTTTACGGCACGGACATTGAAAACGGATCGAAATATCCAAGTGGCGTAATTAATGTCACGTTTGGAAAGTGTGGAGTGGCGTCATATTATTTTTCATTAATTTTGACGTTAAATTATTTCTATGTGAAGAGACAAAACGACGAAATATTTAAGATGAGATATCCAATACAAATGATTACAAACGAGGTATAAAGCTCATTGGCTCAAACTATAGTCATCTATTATTACATAAATTTAGTATATTGTAGTCTCCTTACTGAACTGGGATTCCATGATCCAGTTCTAAGCATCCTTCGACCAAATACAGGCATGCCAGGCTCAAAACAATTATTATGCATTCACCTTGTGTGGAGAGGTGCAAATCTGCATCGTGCATGTACTTCTGATTTTCTGGTTTTTACTTTCAACTCACACAGCACCTCAAAACCAGCACCAGCATTACTGATGCTGCTGACACAACAGCAGGATCAATTCAGGACAGAATTACACATATACAAAAATCCAATGAAATTTCCATCCTACCACCGCGCAATTATTTTTGACAGACGTCTGCATGCGCATGTTTTTGATGTCCCACTGCCCTGAACGAAATGGGGTGTCATGTTTTAGCGCAATGTAAAAAATGACTTCGCTCGGGCCGTGTTGGATGCAACACAAATTCGGATCGCTTCCCCCATATTACATACTGAGACGGACCGTGTGCACTGAACGATTGAATGCACCGATGCAGATGACGATCCACACCGATGAAGTTGGCGCTTATAAGAAAGACATCGTTTCATCATCACAATGCTATGATTCAATGAATTCTCTCGTGTTTGTGTGTGTTCATAAGAGGATCTCGCCGTCTCCTGTTGAACCCTGTGTCCCACCAAACCAAGAATCCGGGTCATAGGACCGTACACCGTGTGAGTATGTGTCGGTAATTAATGCTCACTAATGCAGCAAAATTCCAGGCACCAGGCACACAATGGTCTAAGTAGTACGAGTGTGTGCGTGGATGAAGCAGCAGCAACAAAACCCAAAAGCACACACGAATACAGTCAATTCTGATAACATATGAATAACGTGTGAAATGTATGAAGCATGCAGCATACCAGAGAACAATGTATACAGAGCGAATGGAGGAAAGTAGAAAGAAGGGAGCCCATATGCATCTATAACATGACGACGCGCGAATGTGTGTGTATGTTTTTGTGTGTGAATTAAATTTACGGTCAAACAAATGAAAACTTTTTCCAAAACATTCAAACCCGTTACACCTGCTCTAGTTGTTACTGGCAAAACGCTACAAATCTGCTTTACATTCTACTTCTATTCTTATTCTTTGGCGCAACAACCATTGTCGGTCAAGGCCTGCCCTATATCACTTCTTGGCTGGGTTATCTTATTCTTGTGGGCAACAGTGAGTCCTACGCATGGGGGGCAAGGTTCATACGGGCTGGAACTCAAAATGGGCATGTTGTTTAGGCATACGAATTGACGATTACACAACGGCGATACATCGTCTAATAATGCGATACACACTTCGATGTATCTGAGTGGGTAATTTTCCACGGAACGACTGTTTGATGATGAATCTGTCCCCTTCCAGTGTCAAAAAAAAGATTCGCGAACCGATTTGCGTTTCCATGAGACGAATCTTCTGTGGATTCAAAAATGGTGATTTTATACACATATACAGGTGTCCCCCGAGTTACGACTGTATTTGAGACCGAAAAAATGTCCCAAAGCAAGGTGTAAGTCGAAATAGTCGTACGTCGAATATCTGTGAAAATAAAGTTTATAATCAAAATTGTACAGTAAGAATCAATGAAATCGAGTATTTAATTTCAAATAATGTATGATAATTTGTAAACGGCTTTTTGGGTAAAATTTATACGATATAGATATTCAAGACTGGGGAGTTGTGAAATCTGTGGAAATGTGTTTGTAACGGTTAACAGCACAGAAATTAAAAAAATCTATCAATTTCATTTCAATGACAACTTTAAACTGTCAAAATCAAAATCGTCGTAACTGCGAATCGTCGTAACTCGAGGGGGTCGTAACTCGGGGGACGCCTGTACACATTAACACTTGTTTTTACCGTATGGAAATCACTAAAATCTTGTCCCAGCTGTCTGTATGTCTTTTAATTTTATTTTTGGAGGTCCAGTCACCTTACTCTCATGGCACAGAAATGTGTGCTATTATTATATTTTTGGAACTGGAAACTGGACCCGCGCGTAAATCTTTTCTCGTTTATACCCGTTCCCACATTTTCCAGTCCATCAGAGCTACCTCGAGTTTAATGGTTATAATTATCAAGAGATAAAAGACTACAAACTGCAGTGTTACGTATTAGGCTGAAACAATCAACCAACCAAAACAACGCATTTTCCATACTCAGGGCACACATCTACGTACTAGTTGGGAGATTATTTTTCCTAAATTTCATTTCTACTCGATTATGCTCTATAGCTACATTTTATCGCTGCAATAGGTCGCAAGCAAGCACGTGGTAAACGATTTCGAACCTCGCCCAGAACGACCCACCAGTTATTATGGGAATGGTGGTGTTCACTGAACATAAATTGCAGACCTTTGAAACAATGGGAAAATGCTTACGTATTTTGAGCGACAGCGAGGTAAAAAATTGAACCGGTAGAATGGAAAAAGCACATACTGCAGTGCATTATGCAGTGGTGCAAATGCTTCCCAATCCGTCAAGTGGCACTTGCATAAAATCTATTACCACACGTAGCCCTAGTGTTGTACCCGTTGGCAGGCCCGGACTGAAGGATGTTTTCACCGGCCTTTCTGCGTTTCATCGGCGGGTGTTTTAGCAACAATTGCTAACGCATTGTATGTTACATCGGAGAAATCCGCGATGGTCGTTGCATATCGAGTATGTGGTAAGTTTTTAGTTAAAGTTTAGACGGCAGAAGCTTTCCAATAGTGGTCTTGCACCCTTGGCGAAGCAGAGCGAAAAAAAAAAACAACTGCATAAAGACACCTTAAGTTTAACGCCGGTAGAAAGTCATGGAAAACCAATTGAAACACAACAAATCTACCGGTAGATGAATTAATGTAAAACATAGTACATAGCATCGAAAATTTGTTTTATGACTGTGTTCTTCTACAATCTAGATCGATGAAGACAGCATATTTGACGATTGGAAACCGATCAAAGCACTTAAGGCACCGATGGTTATAGTGGTTGTAAGACGGTTGGAGGTTAACATTGAGCCATGCTGTTTCCCGGTTTCTTAAACTTTGTTTTCCTCTTACTACATAAGCAACATGCTGCTACTATTGATATGTTCGAGGCGAAGCGTTTGAAATTGGTTGAAGGTAAAATCATACTTTAAACATTCACAGCGACCAAACGATGAGCTTGTTGCCGTGCTAATGTTCTTTTTTTCTCAGACTTATGATACCCTCTGGGCAAAAAATATGCTGCAACATGCATTCAATAAAAACGGCTTTTCAAAATATGATGGCGGACTCACGAAAAAACACGTTAGAAACAGCCTCCAAAATGTGACCCTCAATGTCATGCTGCAACGAGCATTGAGCTTGTTTTTGGCATTGCTTTGGATTTGGAAACAGAACTTTGCTTCCGCTTCCTTAATATAGGGCGCCGTATATTGAACTCTCCGGTGAGCCCACCGTTCCAATTAATGATCTGACCGATTTGATTTTCACGCGTCTACCGATACAATCCCCTGGACCAGGGTTCTGCAAACTTTTCACTTCATGGGCCGGATTACACATAAATATTGTTTTTTTATTACAGTCGCTTACTTTTGGTTATGAAAATGTAATTTGTTTAATTGTTTAATTGATTATTTCTCGTTCAATCGATAACAGTGATCTGTGTGAATATTCTTAAGTCTAATCTTAGTTTAAAATTAGTAAATAGATCAACTTAATAACTCGTTTCGAAGGCGGTTTTTAAAGAATTGCACTTCCAATCCTTAGGTTCCAAAATCAAACATATGACAAACTTCATGAAACACCATCGTAATGCTATTCACATTGCCGTGTTTTGCGAGCATTATACTCACCAACTCTTTCAAATGCATCTTACGCTCTAGATTGCTTTCTCCCCTGTTTCTATTTGTTGCTAATGTAAATTTTGCCTTCTTTCGCGATTGCTCTTTATCTTTCTCTCTTCACATTTAATTTGCCGCAATGCACTTGAAACCTAACCTAACTACGGGGCCCTTCACGATTCTAGTCAGTTTTTTGTACGGAGTTTGACAGTTGGAGGCTGAAATCATGTAAACATTCCATACAAAACCACACACAAAACTAGAATGCAATTTTCAGTCTAGATTATTCTAGTCTAAAAGCTAGAATTAGATTCGAGTACCTGCTCGAAAAATGGCAAAACAAGGTGGTGTTTACATTTATCCCAAGGTGCATCAAAGAGATCTGGTGATGGAATCCAGAATCAAAGTGTATGTAGTCCAGGTGATCTCATAGCATTTTTTTTTATAGCCATATTGGATATCACTTTTTGACAGGATGGGTGAAAACTTTTGTTCAAACAAGCTTTCTTGAGGCTTGACAAATACTAAAAACACTCTTAAAATCTTCATTCAGAAGCAGAAGCGATAAAAATCAGCCTTCTAAATTCATACACCTTGGGATAAGCCCACCTGTATATTATACCCACTGAGATAGCTGCTCGAAAACTGCTATACAATGCAAACAGCTGATCGGCTGACTTTTCTGTCTATGAACATAAAACGGAAAGGGCCCCTATATACGTATCTAAGTATCTAAATTATAACCATGTTCAGGATACCATAAGTTTAAAGTTATAAACGGTTCAATGTCTGGTGAGAAAATGCCTTAAAATTGTGAGGTTTGTTTCATTACTCACATCTATCATCATAATTAAAATTTGAATAAAAGGAGCAATGAAATTATCCTCACGTTATCAGGCATTTTTTAGAGCATAAAAAAGGTGTTTTTAAACTTTTTTAGATTTTTGTACCTAGCTAATGGATGAACGATATTTATCGTTCTCCTTTTAAATCGAAATTTCCTTTTTTTTTAGAAAATATCAACTGACTATATCAAAATCGTACAGCTTCATATTATTGAAGCTCCTTTTTAAACTTATAAAAATAAACATTGAATTTATTATTAAAATAATCAAAATATTAAACTTTTAGTTTTAGTCTTTACAAAGTCATCACGAGCCACATTACACGATCTCGAGAGCCGCATGCGGCCTTCGGGCCGTAGTTTGGAGACACCTGCCCTAGACAAACCTTGTATGGAACATTATGTCTAATTAGGTACGGTTCCGTACCGAGCGGTGAGCCATTAAAAATAGAACAGTGCATACGTTGGCAGCATGCCGTTGAAGGTCAACTGCTAAAACACTCCATCAACAGCAGCAACAGTTCAAACAGCTTCGTCGGAAGCTCAGTGTACGGAACTAGTTCGGAAAAAAAAACTTTATCGGTGCACGTCTCATGTTTAGAAACTTTTTTTACCGTTGCGGGGGAAAAACTGGTAACATCTCCGTACACTGCGGAGGAGAGACTTAAATAACACCACCACAATTTCTCTGCCCACCTGTTTCAAATGCCAGTGCCCCCGTTGATTACCACGGCAGTTGTTCCGCTACGCTTGGCGCAGAGGGAAAATCGCACAATGCTAATTAATTACCTCTCTTATAATTACACGAGATTTTAGTCTGCCCGCACGATCGTTCACCGCCATTTTAGCATTGGGTTGAGCTGTAGGAGTAGCCAAATAAGAGAGATCGAGACAAAACAAAAACAAAGGTTGGTCGTCCATGGGGCACGGATAAACATGGGAATTAAAACTAAGCAGGTGCGTTATGGATCTACCGCACTGCTGCTACTCGCGCCAATTTCACGTTACGACTTTTATCCGCAACACAACAACTGCTTGCACTGGTGTATGAATATCGTATTCTGGGGGTATCTAACCTAGGGTAGATGCAAAAAAACAACGGTAGAATTAAAGAAAATCTTTCTGAGCGTAGTTTTATGTGTTCGGCACAGGAAAAAGGGATTTGATGGCCCTAAAAGAAGGCACCGAGCGTTTTTCCTGCGTAGAAAAGTTAAACTATGCGGTTGCCAGCAAGAGAGATGCATTCTTCGATCAAAGAGCGCGTAGATACGATTATTAAGAAAAGGTTGCTAATGTGGAGCGTTTTGAATAATTAACTTTTAGGACATAAATAAAACAACCGTCTTTACAGCCCATGGGTTTGATCTTATTTTTTTGGGCAAACAAAATATATTACCGAAAAAAACCACAAATATTTTTTTGCGAACGTTAACAAATCAGCTGTTCCCAAAGGGGCGGAAATACTTCCGCTCTTTTGGAATATACTACCGAAAACAATATTGAACCAAAATACGACTTTCTTCTAGAATTCCCCCCGTTGTCTAGCCCCACGCCTCGAATGACACCTTCCAGGACGATGTTGAAGAGCAGGCAGGAGATTCCGTCACCTTGCCTTAGACCCCTGTAAGATTCAAACGTTTCCGACGTCAAGTTCGATACTCTCACCATACGCTGTATCTCGTTCATGGTGGCCAACAAAGCCCATCGAATTCAATTTCACCTTTCCCCAGAGTGTGTGTGTGTGTGTCATTGGTGCAATCCAATGAATTTATTGCGTCTTTATCGGCAAGATTCCAAATTTCCGACTATTAACAATTCCCTAACATTGGCACATTTGACGGGTTCATAGAAAAAGTTGTAGACTGCCACCTTTTTACCGAAATCCGATCTGATGTGCTGGTTGAGTGAACGTGGAAATTGGTACGCGGGATGAAAAAATATTACTTTTCCTTCAGGCAACGGTTGGTTCGGGTCCAATTTTGGGGCCCTTTCCGTTTTAAGTTCGTGGACTGAAATTTCAGCCTGTCAGCTGTTTGCATTGTATAGCAGTTTTCGAGCAGCTATCTAAGTGGGTATAATATACAGGTGGGCTTATCCCAAGGTGTATGAATTTAGAAGGCTGATTTTTATCGCTTCTACTTCTGAATGAAGATTTTAAGATTGTTTTGAGTGTTCGTCAAGCCTCAAGAAAGCTTGTTTGAACAAAAGTTTTCACCCATCCTGTCAAAAAGTGATATTCAAATTTGGTTATAAAAAAAAATGCTATGAGATCACCTGGACTACATACACTTTGATTTTAGAATCCATCACCAGATCTCTTTAATGCACCTTGGGATAAATGTAAAGACCACCTTGTTTTGCCATTTTTCGAGCAGGCACTCGAATCTAATTCTAGCTTTTAGGCTAGAATAATCTAGACTGAAAATTGCAGGCTAGTTTTATGTGTGGTTTTGTGTGGATTTATGGTGTTTACATGATTTCAGCCTCCAACTGCCAAACTCTATACCAAAAACTAACTAGCATCGTGAAGGGCCCCTTTGTTGGATTTTTTCCTTCCTACGGGCTTAGCTCTACGCTGCTCACGAGCTCCACGAACCCGAAAAATGTTAAAGGTATGAAAAAACAATAGAAAACATCATCCAATCTGACTCTTTTTACCCACCCAAGACCATGAAAAACAATTTTAATTTATTGTAGCTGATCCAGTTAACAACATTCCCAGGTAGTGGTGCTGCTGACCTTATTGCCGTAAACCCAATTTGTGAAAAAATACAAAAATCTGCTATATTCCTTGGCAAGATGCATTGGTTAAATGTCAGTTGATTAATTTTTTGAAAGCGTACTGACTGAATAGGAACTGTGATGGAATGCAGTGCAAGACACGAAACGCCTTAAGGGCGGACGTCAGGTGCGTTAAAGAAATGACCGACTTTCACTCTTTTTCTCTCTCGCATCGTATCGTATGGCCCCACGGTTCTTTGATTGTGCACAATAAAATCCATCGAAAGATTTGTTAGCACACCATTTGGTCAATCGTCTTCGCGCGCCCTTCAATACCCAGAGGGGAGCCGCCAGCCGGTTCTTTTTCAGATTAAACGGCGGTGATCGGTTACGACAGAAAATTCACTGTTTTGCCGACGACGGTGACCCTACGGCCGATTACTACATCATCGACTTTTTCCTTCGGTATCGATTTCCAGTATCACCGTTTCCTATCGAAATCAGTCGTACGTGACTATTTCTTTTCTTCTTGCCTGTGTGACTTCATGGCATGGTTAGATGTTGCACAGTTTCAGTTGGGAGAATACAGGGGGTATACAAATACAGTATACATTTATGTCTCTCAAATCAAAACAAAAACAGTTTTGAAGAAAGTCTCTCATTCAGCATGGGTTTGGAAAAAGCTAGTAATAGATAGTAAATTAATAAGCAATATCGGTTTCCAAGACATTCTTCCATTCCTGGCCTGCTGCTCGGGGCTGTGACGAACGAACGACGCTGTGAACCACATATAAATATTCACTTGTTACGTCAAGCGTCTAAGCGTGAACGTTTCAAAATCTCAATAAAAAAAAAACAAAAAAAGCGTGAATCTTTTGCTTTTGGTTCCAAACCGATACCTTCACCACATTATGTTTGACCGCCACAGTTGTTTACGGTTCCATTTCCGATCAATCGCTTCCGATAAGTAAAAGTTGCTATAGCAAGCCCGAGGATTTCATCCGTCCAAACCAGTTCCATTGTATCTATCTCACGTTTCTTTCCTGTTGATACATAATTTGGAAATCATCCATAAATGCCACACCGAATCTACTTTTGTTTCAAGCGATGATAGCAGGTGGTGTAGAGTTAGCTCAAAGTGAGCAGCGGAGGATCGATGACGATGGCTTCTAAAAAAAGAGAAAAAAGTCGTATGCATAAAACCTTTTTTTCTTCTCTCCATTGCATGCGGAACATTTCGATACGAATCGGAACCGGGAACCACAAGCGTAAAGAGCGGGGATTATTCAATTTTCACACTCAACACAATTCTTCCTGTATTCCCCAGGGGGCATGGGAGACAGTAAAAGTGGTTATGGGAATTTTTGTGTGTTGGCCGAAAATGCTCGCTGTTGGTTACGATTGAAATATCTAACAGTCCCCCTCTCCAGTTCTCAAAAAACCTGTTTTGACTGTGTGATGTAAGGGACGAGTGTCTATGGACGCTATGGAACTGAAAAGCTTCCGGACATATATTAGACGCTTACGTAATTTGAGTGTCTGCTTCCGTCGTTGCCAATTTGGTTGGAATTTGTGTTTTACAAATTGATACATTCGGGAAATAATTACTGCTTTGCGTCCCAGAACCCTGCCTGCGTCCCAGAACACTGTTTCTATAATAATTCTATCTTTGGGAGAAATGCTCTTTTGTGTTGAGGCGAACGAAGAAACAACTCTCGCAAATCCAAAATTAAACCTTTTCCGTTCCTTTTTAGCAGTTGTATTTCCCTCAGTATCAATGAAACTATTTTCAGTTAAAACTTTTAAACATACTACTATGAATAAAAGAGCCCCCCCCTCCCCATAGGAAATGAAAACTTAACTTAGAGTAAACTCGTTACACACATTTTTCTGTAGTCCTTAAAATAACCCAATAGCACAAGAAATAATCAATTAAAAACAACCAATTCATATAACCACCACTAAATTATTCACCACCGATACACCATCTGACTGTACCACACTATGGGCCGAGCCTTTCACACAAATATTAGCATACGCATCCGAATGCCGCATACGTGTAGCACACTTGCGCAAACAAGGTTACGTTCTAATCGGTGCGTTCCGAACTTGTACTGGGCGTAGCAAAACTGGTGATACTGTAGACAATTACTTGTACAGAGACCAAGTGAGTCCTGTCTATGCTGGCTACGCTTACTACTCCTAGGAGCTCATTAATGGACCCAACTCATAATCTTGGCAAATTCATCAGGGCAATGATTCCGTTGTTATCCAATTGATGCATAAATTTACGATATTTACCTACGGACATTTGCCTTTGTGTGCTTTTCCCTTGTGCGGCACACGAGATCCTCCTGTCAGCCGGTGAAAGGTTATTACACATTCCAGCCATAGTCTCCGGTAGCGTCCGTAGCTCCAGTAAGTGACATATCTTTGCTAACGTTCTGCTGGTCATTTACAGTATACCAACACCCCCAGGTACGATTTCACCGTACCGAATGTACGATAAACATGCTACACAAGAAGCATTACGCTTTCATGTGGCGTGCACTACCTTCATGGTAGGGAGAATATCTTTGCCCTACTACACCAATGGATAGATAGTCATCGTGCACACTTCCGTTTAATATTTTGTGGCAGCATTCCAGTATTGTTCCACACTCTACTGGCCACCATGGTGCGGCTTTGGCTTCGGTCAGTGGATTTTCGGTAAAGCTCATTGCACCATAATTGGCTTCGTTCCTTTACCGCTTCTTCCTGCACACTGTAGTCAAATTCAAAGATACTCCGGTCTGTGGTGAAATAACGCTGTGGAAGGGAACAAACGTCCGACCGTATATTGTCCCGGTTACGAGAGTAACTTTGACCATTAGCCAAAACCAGCACGCGTGTCATGTCCACGATCATCCTCCCTTTTTGAAGTCCGTTTATCCTTGTTGAGATTATGCTTGACTTTATTCCGGTTGCAAAGACACGGCGAAAGAAGCGATACTTTTTTAGTGACTAGAAGCAGACTTCAGTGGCAATTACGCTGACAGCTGACTGTTTAAATGCATTAGAACGTGCTAAAATGTGTGCCACGTTGTAAGGGAGTTTCGATTAGATTGAGTAAGTTCTGAGGGTATGTGCAAAGAGACACAAATATCCAAGGGTTTCATTAAAGTTAAACTAAATCATGCTGAAACTCTTTGTATTTTTAGGTAATGTTTTGCTTTTCTTTCCAACAACATTTCAAGTTATGGAACGAAAATCAACATTTCCAAGTGGCTCCAAAGCCGCCCCAGCACTCCAGAACAAAGAACCCAGCATTGCCAATAAAACATTCCCCCAACCCGCCAGAGACATCCCTACATTACGACATACACACATATAGTTAATAACGATAGTAAACGTAAATCCTGCGAATGGCACACTCATATTCACACCTACACTCTTTCCTTGCAAAATGTTCCCCATAAACATTTCCGACAGGTCCTACGTTGATGCTTCCGGTATGTTTGAGGCACAGACAGCGGTCTGCTGCTTGTGCCAGTTCCTGCTTGACAAGCCCAACCCATACAAAGCAACGTGATAGTTTCCTTGCCTCACTGCCAAAAGTCGAGAGGTGGTCATAAATGGTCATAAAAATACCGACAAGAAATATCTAACCAAGTACCGTCCAAACCGATTCTCCATATTTCCCTGCGAGTGACGACTGTCAATGATGTTCTACAGGTTCGCACAGGTGCGATGAGCCTGAAGGGTGGCAACGCTTGACCTGCTTCCGGTATCGGTCGCCCAAGGGCAGCATCACGTACACGACACGTACCAACCAGACCACCCGTCAGCGAGCACCCGCCAGGGTAATCTGTGGCTGTGGCAAAATGGTTTATTATATGCTAATTTATAGAAACTCCCACGGAACTATCGAGACGTAGAGCAAACAAAAGGAATGGATAAACGGAACCGAGCCCGAGCTTTATATAACAACACGTCGCTGGTAAAAGTCGGTCAGGTCAATTCCCGACTTCTAGATTATCCCAGACTGGCAGGGGATATAAGCCACACACCCAGTTAGCACCGGCGTAAGAAAAGTGCGCCGTTCCGGAAACTGACGGTGGCTGACGGTTGCAACCTCGAGACAAGATTGCAGGCCAACTGCGCTAGACGGTTTACTCCCTCTTTGTGTGCGATTCGGTGCATTGCTATTTATTACCGTTTTGCCGATCCCCTGGAAGAGCTTGGAGGGGGGGGGGGGAAGGAGGGAAGGCATACACACTGGGAACTGTGTCATTGTGGCACATTGTTTTGCGGTCAAATAAAGTGAGGATAGTGATGGTGCGGATCGAGTGTGGCGGGTCGCCCGTTTGGTCGGTTTATTCTTGTGCAGAGGGAACGCAGCCAATAAACATCGTCGTGGCGGAAATCGGGTAAATTAGAACCGTGGGGTCGAATGTCAACTCACCTCAATGTGTCAGTCTTGTTTGGGTTTGATGTCCATTTCAGCTGGGAATGGGGGTGGAAGGAGAACGGAGATCAAAAAATATAGACGGGCTAATTTTGGTTAGCTATACAAGTATTCCCCGATATACGCCATTCTCGATTTCTCTGTAAGCTATCTGTAAGCTGTAAGCTTATAGTGTCGATTATCTGATTCAAACGGAAATGTGTCAAACAAAATCGCGCTACACGAACTGAAACGAAATCGGTATTATACAAGCTTGTTAGAGACTTCTTTCGTTGACTCGAGAGATTGCTACCAAATTGATCTGAAATGGATTTGTTTGTCAAAACAAACTGCAACGCGTAACGCAGGAAGTATCGTATCAGTTTATAATTATTTCTACGAGTGGCATATTATTGTTCTTTAAATGTGTTTGGCAATGTCATGAAATGTAGCGCTTGTGGTATGATTTTCTAATTTCTGTGTATTTTGTAATTCCCACCCTTTTTGTAGTGAATAATTACAAAAAATCCCTTTTGAATTTAATTACATGCAATTCATGTGGTTTAAATATATGTATTTAGTAGTTAAACCGTAAAACAAAACGCTTTCCGTAGCTTTAACATGACGGAAAGCTGTATGACAAAAAACGGTCTCCGTTTGAGTCAGGTAATGCAAATGACCTTCGGTCAGTTCGATATATCAAACCAGAGACAAATCGAGTGTTCTAACACGGATCATAATAGAAAATGAGCATTTTTGATACTTTTTCTCAAGCAGTTGAGTCACATAATCGGCACTTATATGTAAGCTAGATAAAAAAACTAATTTAATGGCTAAAACCTCCCACTTTAAATAAAATTATACGAAAAGTAGCTATAATTTCACTGAAAACCTCGAAATTCAACATACGCTAATATTCGAGATACGCTATTGCGACCAGTCCGCATTAATAACGTATATCGGAGAATACCTGTACTATCGCGCCCTGATAAGAAGATAGAAATGGTCGATCAGAGCCTTGACATGATTCATGCTTTTTTTGCGAGTTTGTTCTGCATCATAGCAACGTCATGCCACTACGTCTGTTGTGGATGGAGAGTGAAGCAAGTCATGGTGCAGTATAGCCAGTTTGTGTCTGCGTGTTGCGTTTGACACGTGGGGAATGGGAGAATGGGAAGGCATATCAATCAATGCTAATGTGGTACAAGAATTATTCACGAACGAAGTATCTTTTCCATTAGTGTCCATTATTAGGACAGATTGGATGGTCGGATCAGAAGCATGATATCGTGTGTTCAAACCACTAGACGCTGGGCCATAACAAGGATGATGAACATTTAGAAGTTGTCCGTACGAATCGATACCAGATGAGAAGATGGAAAGTGGCTGATTAGATAAAGTAGAATAGAAATAAAGCTAATCACGTTTAAACTCATACTCTAAGTTAATCTGTTTCTATTACTTGCCTAGTAAATCCGAATATCATGCAAACGACCTTAAAAAATAAAAATTTACTTTTTCTCGGATGTCGCATTATAAAAA
Source organism: Anopheles arabiensis (assembly GCF_016920715.1). NCBI lineage: Eukaryota > Metazoa > Arthropoda > Insecta > Diptera > Culicidae > Anopheles > Anopheles arabiensis. Next base: position 189,398 of record NC_053518.1, read on the forward strand.
TCAGTTCACTAGTATTCAGGACGTGAGCATGACTCAAACAAGGACATGAAATCATAGTATTCTCAATGCTAGTAATAAAATAAATGTTAGAATGAAACACATACAGCACAAACAGACATCCTCTAACACTGATACCACAGCTACCCACACTCACGTGCAATTTCTGGCATGCGATGGTAGCCAATTAATCGGTGGCTATATTTTTTCAATACTTTTTCTCTTCTGCCTCCCAAGATGCATTTAAATGCTTCTCCATTGAAAATCTGTGCAAACAAAATTCTCACCCTCTTCAAGTACCACAAGCTGTTTGTTGAATTACTAAAAATGTACCCTTTGCTGTCTCACTGCTACAAACCTACAAAAAGGTACAAACCTTCTGTGTCTTCTTGTTGAGAGTTTACTGCTGCTTCCTTGCTGAAACTTCATAGCGTTTACCATTCGGTATCTTCCCTGCTGCCAATCAGTGATACCAATGCGGGCAGCAGGACAAAGTGCTCGTCGCTGCGCGGGATAAAGTGTGCTAATTACATTTTAGTACACCGACACCATCTGATATTCGCCTTATCGAAGGTGTGTGCTCTCCTGCCGCCACTGACTGTTGGTGTACTTTCGCTGAAACGTACTGCATTAAACTTCAACTACGGTCTGGCGCATGAATTTAATTACACTTTTATTACAGTTTGTTTGCGGAGAAACCGTCGAAGAGGATCTCTCCAAGAGGATAGAGAACGAGAGGATCTAAACGTGCCGTTTACATTGTTGTAATCCCTCCTAAAGGCAACGGAAAAAGCAAATCTCAACTGCAAATGCTCGCCTCGCGCGGACTATCAATGTTCGATCTTATTCCTGAAGTTTTATGCTGGAACAGCACGATACAGGGTTTTCCGAGTCAATTTCCAATGTCTACAACATTGATTGCGAGATGTTTTTCAACAGTTTGAGAGCGGGTCGTAGTTTGGAGACCCCTGCCTTAGAGACAAAAATTGATGCGCACTGTCAAAAATTGATGCCTTAGAGCAGCGGTCGGCAAACTTTTGAGGCAAAGGGCCAAATTTAGTAAATGATGTAAAGCCGCGGGCCAGGAGAATGCGGTTTTCCTATTATTGTGGTTTAATTATTACATTATATAATTTTAGAAACAAAATAATTGGTTAATTATATCAAGTAATGCGGTTGGTATTATTGCTGTTTTCCTATAATTGTGTCATCCAAGTATGGTTCAAAATTGATAATACCTACTTTTAAAAAAAAATAATATGCAAAAATATAAATCATAAAATTTTGTATACGACCTTCATTTCGATAGTCTTATTGTGGTGTTAAAATATTGTTAATATTACATAACGGTTTCATTAAAAAATGGACAACAATTGTCGATTTTTCATGGGTTTATCTTAACCTGCACTAACAAAACGTTAATTGCACTTTCAGTAGTAGTATCCCATTAGTTAGCAGACAAAATTTGACACCTCTATCAGTCGAATTCTAACCATGATGGCCAAAAAAGTGCATCAAAAGCGTGCGCGATCAAAGAATGGCACCCCGTAGCGTCCAAAATGGACTCCGTGCGGAAGTTTGTGGACGTCGTATATACCCGTTTTGGCATTTTGGTCGCCAACATCTTGGCACTGTTAGGCAACAATCAAATAATCGAAAGAAAGCCCAGGTTCATTTTTGAGGTTTCAAAAGAAGCTGAAATGAAGACAGAAGGATAAGTGGCTACATTACTGCGTTAGCAGGACCGGGATATCGATGCAACCCACCAAACAGTAATATAGTAATATAGTACCTGGGAAACATGAATAAACAGATCAGGAATTAGAAATCGCATCCACTGGCTGCGCAGTGGCAAACAATTACGCAAAAACTCAATGTAACGTGATGCAAAAACTCTACTCTAACAATTTTGTAGCAAAAACTTAGGAGGAATTGATGAAAATCGAAGGTAGAACTTAAATCATGCATGTCTTCGTCCACCATGGTGAAAATTCCTAATAACTGACGAAAGGCAATTCGCAAAGTCTTTAACTTATTTGTGCAAGTAATCTGAAATAATTCCCTTTCAACAGATGTAAAAGTAAAGAAATTATCTTTCCTAGTTTTTTTCTACAGCCAGCCGAAAATGGCATATTTTCGTCACAGTCGTTATCAGGTACACGGTGGCGGTGCAAATCGAACCACAAACCATGGTTGATTGAAACTTGTAGAGTTTAATTAAAACCAGCTCCGACAATTCACAAAGCACAAGCGACAAACTGCACTTTAAAATTTTAAAGTTTTTTACATTATCATGCAAAAGTTACGGGGATATTGACCTCGAGCTCGAACATACTGAACGGTCCGTCATTCCATAGTACTTTAATTAAAAGTTGAAAAAGTACGATAGTTTAATATGGTATACGAAAAGATCTTCAGTAATTTGTGTACGTATTGTTTGGTATGTTATTACTAATAGATTGCACCTATTTTATCATGTTTTAATGAAAGCGTATGTACAACTGTTACGGTTTGATTAGCTCAATACATTTAAATAAAAGCACCTCACACACGCGGGCCGGTTTGAATGTTGTGGCGGGCCGCATTTGGCCCACGGGCCGGACTTTGCCGACCGCTGCCTTAGAGCCAAAATTTGGTGGCAACGACTGTACTCCAAAACTTGGTTACATGATGTTAATTTTCAAGATTGAATATCATTGAATGTCAAAGAATTTGGCTTCACGGCGCGACGCTTTTTGGCGGGATGTCTAGTTGCACGCTTACAGGACAGCGAGGGGAAATAAGACAGCTTGTGCGATGCTGCAACGACAGCTATCCCCCGCTCGAGGGCATTTAGGAGACACAAACCGCTCAATTGACTAGGCGGTGGGCAACGCAATTTGGTCACGTGTTGTTATTTTTTTTCCTCTCTCGCCAAGTTACCATATTTTGGCGTAATTAATTTTACCACATCGTAATGTAGGGTGCGGTAAGGTTTTGAAGCCCTCGTGCCATTTATTGGACGCAGTATCGGTGCGTGACGCGGAACTCTCCATTCCCCATTTCTCTGTTTTTATGTGTTAAATGTAAATGTGTTTTTATGTGTAAAACTAAATCGATTCATTTTCATTTTTCAATTATGTCCCGAAGTGTCACAAGTTCCGTTTGCGGTGGGCGCGCTAGACAAGACTCAAAACTTTCCAAAAAACACCATCTAGGAGTACCCTTTAAGATAAGTAAGTAAGTAAGGAGTACCCTTTAAGAAACGCAAGAAAAGAAACAGCAAAATTTCACGATGATGATGTGAAGTTTGAAGACGGAGTCGCTTGACAAATTCCCTTTTGCATAACGACATAGGGCTTCTTTATTGCCGTTTTGGTTGACCCAACCCCTGTCGCAAAGTTTTTTGTATGCCATTCTTCAAAAGCTCAAGTGAAGTCCTTTTCTTCGTGGATCCTTTACGGCTTATGTAACGGTTTGAAGGAAGAGACAACATCTCCAAGCTACATGAATTTCCACTCGAAGGTGTGACTTAAGTTTTCGACAGCAAGTATCGCAACATAACTTTATCCATTGCTGTTGGGAAGCAACACATCTTTAAACACACACATCACGATCACTAGCAGCATACGTGCTGCACGGAAGTTTGGAAATGATGATTTTAATTTGTAGACAACGTTTCACGCTGCACTTGTGCGCCTGAAAACGTCGGTAATGTATCTTAATAAAGAGCGCGATATTTGTGCAGGTTTTGCTGCGATGTTCTTTCAGTCTTTCCCTTGGGGCTGAAAGCCTTGTATTGGATATACTCTCCAGGCGTTATGCAAGTACCATCTGTCTGTTTCAGATGGCAAATAAAATACACACGAGACAAATAGAGAAGCGTTAGTGTACGTGACTAATAGACGACACTTCAAAATATCATCGCTATACATACACACACTCCCTCTCTCTCTCTCTAGAGACAACTTGTACAGGCAGATGCACTGAGAGTACGAGCAGCATCATGATAATTTAAATTTGCCCCCACATGCTCGAATGTATGTGCTGCTCGGTGCACCCTGAACCAGCACTTCAGTAGCGCCAACAGCAAACTAACAACATTCGATCGGTTGGAGACCAGAAGCAGTGCTGCAGCTGTATCTGATGCGAAAAGAATTACTGTCAACGGTTCTCGAAACGTAAGACACAAGAGTAGAATACACACATGGCGCAAAAAATGACACTGCTCCCTCCCATGGGATGACACCAGAGTAGAATACACACATGGTGGTAAAAATGACCCCAGGGGACGGCATGGCCGATCGAGAGAGCTTATAATCCGCGCTGTCATCGGTTTATGACGTGATATGATTTTTGCGCCACGTCAGTATCCGTAATGTGCGCAACGAACGAAAATTAAAATATCATCAAACGACATCGGTTGATCGATGGATTCATTCGGCCAAGAGCACAGAGGGAGAGCCAACGGGCGACAGCGATCCAACGAATAAAGTTTAGTCCTTTTTTTTATGTCACATACTCCAACAATTCTATTAGGCGTTTGTGCAGTTTGTCGTAAATGGTTGAACGGTAATATTCGATTTTCCCCAAGCTTCTGCGGAAGTCCCTCTCGACCCAATTAGTTGCCCGCTAAATTATTGGCAATGCGTGGAAAACTTTATCCGGAAGCAGAAAAAAAGTTCCCAAAATTGGTTGCACAATGTGTGTGAAGTGCTTTTATTTAAATGTATTGAGCTAATCAAACCATAACAGTTGTACATACGCTTTCATTAAAACATGATAAAATAGGTGCAATCTATTAGTAATAACATACCATGCATCGCATACCGACTTAATGTCTCTTATCAGGCCGTTCTTCACAAACCATGTTTTAAATTTAGATTCATTAAAGCACGATAAGGTTATTAGTCAATCACAAACAAATCCATGAACACTTCTTTGGATGTTGTCTGTACTAAACGGAGAAAACACGCACGAACGGGAAACGGCAATAGGAAAGCATAACCAAACTGTACACTTATGCGTCCCCAACCTTCCCTACCAGCACATGTCGCACTGAATGTCGCCACATTCTGTCGTTTGCGCGTAAGTAATTGAATTGCATTTCCATTTTGAACCGAAGCGTAGACAAACAGACTAGACTAGACCGATAACCCGGTTTATGCCAGTCAGAGTAGCCGACTGCACACGAACGATAGCAGCAGCTTCCGTTCACTGCAGGACGTTTGTCTGCTTCCAGTAGCATGCACACGGCGCTGACAGTAAGTGAACAAATAGAAAATAGTCAGAATCAACCAACCGGTCACACCAACCCATCGAGTATCCAACCCCACAAGTGAGATCGACATCAATGGCTTCGATTTGCGTAGGATGTGGTCTCGCTGGGAACGTGCTTTTACTTTCCTCGGCGGCCATTATCAGCCGGTAGTGACTGTTATACATTATTTGCCCGATTTTTCTCTCTTTCGTTCAAGAATTCCAGATAAGTTACTTTACCACTCCATCTTACAGGCCTCCTCTGTTCACCTCGAATGCACCGTTGACTTCCTACGAAAGGTGCAATCTTACCACAGAAGTTGGACCACCGGAGAGACATTGATTTAATTAACTTATCTCACACTTTCATTCCTCCTGCTCTCAGACATGCGTCTTCCGCTAGTATACCCAGCGTTTTTGTGCATCGTTACCTTGCATTAAGGATTGTTTATCCTTTTTCCAGACACCCAGACCGATTTAGCGCTTTCATAGAAGCGACGATTTCTGGACAGCCTGCGCTAAACATTTCGTGGTCACGTTTGCAATCAATTTTTACTTACATTAGCGTATACTTACAATAGCTCATCGAACTTTATCAGAGCCTTTAAAAAGTCGTGCCGAGCGCTCATTTGTCGTATGCAAATAAATGGTAAAACCAACTCACACAAACGAACTCCAACCCAATGCCTGTCTGTTGAGACTAGAGACTTGGAGACTAGAATCGAACGCACCCGGGGGTCCTGTAAGGAAATATCTTATCCAATTGCGATATCCTTTTATAGGACCGTACTGGCGTTTACGACACAGACCAGCCTTTTACAGGTAGCTTGGAGGAGCAAGGTATTAAATTTTCCTTACGACTGAATGGACTCCCACTGATGGGAGTAGCTCCATTAGACCAAACTCTGCGCCGAGCGCGAAATGGTTAAGCTGTAACCTCTCTCCGTTAATTAATGATAAATGAACATTTGTTTAGTTCATCATACATGTGTATGTACGGTGGCAGCACCGAGCAAAACACAGAGTTGTAATGACATTAATGCTAACTTTTAATTTACTCCAATGTGGGACAGATAATGTATTACAAAGGCTAGGGCAATTTTAAGTATAACTTTTAATATGATTAAAACAAAAATGTACACAAACTAACCTATGAAACTCGGTGTTTTTAAACTTTAGTTATACTCCTGTGTCTTAACGATTAAATCACTTAAATTTACTTTTCTGATTTGACAAACCTAAAATTCTACGGTTTTATTCACTAAACAAGTTTTTCTCAGAAGGATCAGGAGGATCAGAACTCACCAAGCAACGAATATTTGTTGTCCTTATTAAAACGTGTTTGCGAAAGAGTATGTTGATTAGAAATCGTCCGCTATTACATCCTTTCCCATAACCACATGATCCTCTGTGAAAACAAGGGAAACTGCACACTGCCGGCTCTATCGTCCACGGATGGCAGTACCCGGCATGATGGATGAAAATCGTTCGTCATGTGAAAGCAATTCCTCTGCCAAAGGACCAGGAAGTATACATAATGACACGTTGCGAAAGCAGCAAAAAGTGCCAGGACTGCACTATAGTACCCTGAACATCATGAACTTAAATGATGATGTAAAAGCGTCACAGGAGGAACAAGATGTTTTGACCGTGTACCGTGGATGTGTACCAAGCGATTCTTTTATTCTTCGTTAATTTTCCTTAGATTGCTTCAATGCGGTCTCGAAGAGAGGAATAATTTGCGGTTGATGACTTAAAGGTACTGCTGTGGATAGTTGACTCTACCGTGTGCGGTTGGTTGAAAGCTTCCCGTCAGCATTACTAGAATACCGAAGTACGATGGCTAGACCAGTGGATGAGTTGCTCGTTGTTTTTTCTGACATCGTTTGCAATCCCCGGGTTGATAGTAACCATATCCAACCGCACTATTTGTCCGCGAGACAAGATGGGTTGTTGGTGTCCCAGTTTCAGTTGATTAATCATTTCACTTTTCATGTCGTTCACCCCTTTTCTGGTTCGCGCTGGACGATAAACAATATACGCTTCACGTAATTTCGGTATCCTTTTAACGAAGGATAATCGTCCAGTGATGTCTTTTCTGTTTGCGTGGGATAAAGTCTTTTTTTACTTTGTTTTACTTCGTTTATGCTCTCCGTTTCAGCGAAATGATGCAAAACAAATGTTTTCCTTTCCAGCTCATGGAGGTGGTATATTTTGTACCAGGCTAAGTGACCGAACAAGTGCAAAGTATCGCAAACCGTTAGCTGTTAGCTAAAGCTGCGTTTATTTTTTTCCCTGTGTCATAAAGAACCCATCTTAAGCAATACGGCAAAGCCGTCACTCCTGAATAAAAATAATAAAGAACCCATCTGTATGATTAAAGGGAAAATATTTCATTGGGTATATGCAATGTTTACCAAAAGAAATAATACCATTTAAATAGCAGAAATCTTTGAGAATATACCAACAATCATGATAACGAAACCAAATTCTATTCTTATGATAAAAACAATAAAGGCCAACTCAAACTTAACAGAGCTGAATACAGAGTTGTGATTGTAAAACGCTAGGATCCGGTCAATCAAAAACGTTTCTTTACCTAGGTGACATGTGCTATTAAAGAGGGTTTAGTGTGCTTTATGAAGGCAGCAACGCTTGCAGGAGAAAGAAATTTATCTAATCGAAGTTGTAGTCTACCTTCCCACCTCTATAGGCTATCTTCATAACATAAACAAACTGCTGACGCTTAATACGAGGAAAAAGGGTGAAATTGAGCTCGCGTAGGGGGGGACTTTCTTATCAGCTAACCAACAGTCCAACGGTAACATTAAACGTTAACAATCATGGCTGTACATTTTCGAAAATATTTGCGCTAATGGTTGACACACTTCGTTTTAATTATTTGTTTCGATAGAGGAATCATTATTGCCAAAAAGTATTAAGAAACCTGAATCATATCAGGATAATAAACTTAGCAGATGAGAGATTTAATGTTACTTGATGTTACCAACATACGACCTTATGCTTTATCAAATGTTTATCAAATAAATCACTGCCCAGAAGCACTCAATTCTAGCACATTTTTCGCAAACTTTCTACAAATACATACTCATATGCGTAGCACACCGATAGAACCACGCTGTTAAAGCCTTATCTTTAGTATATCGCTATCACAGCTCTTGCTAGAACTCAGCGCAAACAGTGACAGACCGTATTCACCGACGTACGTTCGTTGTAAGTTGCAGTTTGCTTTGTGAGCCGAAGTGGTCGAAATGGTGCACGTATTTGCGTGAAGTTGGCAATCGGCTGTTGATGTGATTTCAAGTAAAAGAGTGTTGCCGCGAGGAGGAATACAAATTTTAATTTTCTTGTTCTTTTTGTTTCATTAACAAAGATGACACACCTCCAGCGGCACCGGTTGGAGTCAGTGAGTGACCATAGTGGCCCATCCAGCTCGTCCAGCAAATCAGATAGCTCGGACGGTTCCGTCTCGGAGATCTGCGAGGTAATGCAGGACTGGTCCCTGGACGGTAGTGACCCCCAGTCACATCCGATGCAGCTGCACCATCCCAACAACCATCAGCACCACCTTCTCCATAATCCGCATCACCATCATCATCACAATCATCATCGCCATCAGCCACACCACCGTACTTCGATTCTTTCGACTCACGACCATCTCCAACAGACACAGGAGCAGCACCAGCAGCATCAACAACAGCAACATATGGGCGGAATGATTTCGCCCAACTCGAGCTATACGCAGGAGGACGTGGACGAGCAGGATGACGATCTCGAGTACACCAAGCACGACCTCATCAGTCTGGACAACGGCGTCATCACCGACTACGAACGGGCCCAGGTCGAGAGCTTCTTCAGCGGACTCGGCACTGAGGTGAGTTTGAGGGCGTCGATACATCAATTAGAGTGTGGTGGAAGAGTGTATGATGATGTCAGCACCGTCGGTCGAAGTCGAGGCAATAATGGGGTCCTTTCCGTTTTAAGTTGGTAGGCTGAAATTTCAGCCTGTCAGCTGTTTGCATTGTATAGCAGTTTTCGAACAGCTATCTCAATGGGTATAACATACAGGTGGGCTTATCCCAAGATGTATGAATTTAGAAGGCTGATTTTTATCGCTTCTGCTTCTGAATGAAGATTTTAAGAGTGTTTTGTGTATTGGTCAAGCCTCCAGAAAGCTTGTTTGAACAAAAGTTTTCATCCATCCTGTCAAAAAGTGATATTCAAATTTGGTTATAAAAAAAATGCTATGAGATCACCTGGACTACATACACTTTGATTTTAGATTCCATCACCAGATCTCTTTAATGCACCTTGGGATAAATGTAAACAACACCTTGTTTTTTCGAGCAGGCACTCGAATCTAATTCTAGCTTTGAGGCTAGAATAATCTAGACTGAAAATTGCAGGCTAGTTTTGTGTGTGGTTTTTTATGGAGTGTTTACATAATTTCAGCCTCCAACTGTCAAACTCCGTACAAAAAACTGACTAATATCGTGAACAGCCCCAATTGCAGCAAGTGTGCATATACGCAGACACAAACTCAATTGATGGTGCTGATTGCACGGATGGATCGAATTTACGTCATGAGTGCATTTGAGGAATCGATGAATTCTTTGTTTAACCTTCGTATCAATAACCAAAACTGCACCTTTACTTCTATGACCTACCCGTGTAGGCCATACATTTTATACGGGAATATTATGAATCTTTTAAACATATTTTATGTTTATATAATAACAATATTTCTATAAGCAATACGACAAAGCCGCTCCCATGATAAACATAACAATTCTTGTTTTATGTTATAACTTTATTGTTTTATAGTTGTATAGTTTTTTTTAAATTGAACATAATTAAAACTCTGATTTTTGGATCAGTGTGAAAATAAACATGTTTTTTTAGGCATCCTGAAAATGTTGGATCGATTCGATTTTCCAAAAAAAAATTAATTGTAAAATTAATGACCACAACATACCCGGCTAGGAGCTTATATAATTGAACGTTAATGCACACATCTTCGTATACTTGCCAGCTCCGGCATTCTTGCATGAAGCGTGTTGCTATAAAGTTGCTTGATTTCCATCCATGCTGTAGAATGTTTATCCTCCGTGGAATAGGCTGAAGTAGATGAGAGAGTTAAGTTAATTTTTTTTCTGGGAATAACAGTCCACTTGAAATACACTATGGAATATTCACACTTTCTGCAGCACCAATGACTGTCGTTCGAGCAGATTTTAAGCCCAGAATGCTGATGTGTTTACAGTACAAAAGAGCATATCACCCTTAAAGCAGTTTGTCATCTTCAGCTTTTGCACCATTGAACGTATGCCGGTGTGCTTATCGCTGTGGCCGTAAGCGTAGTCTCCAGAAGGAGCGGTGTGCGGTCAGTTGTCAACAAACAATTACCCCCTTTTGGCCTGGCCGTTGGCGAACACACAGAGATAAACAATAGTGAGTCATTAGTGTGACGCGTTCGTCCAACACGCCACTCTCCAGAAGGTAGATCCATATGGGAAGGCGTGCTCAATTTTCTCAGCCGGCGGCAAAATTAATGTCAATTATGATTGCCACATCATGAGTCAGTGTCATTTTGTTGTTGAAAACCGGGTGAATCCGGGTCACGTGTTTCCGGAAGACTATGGACGTGGGGCAATTTTGAACAAGAATAGAGCGTGTCTGTCAGCTACAATACAGTAACGCATCAAAATGAAATGAATTGAAAAGAAAAAAAAAACACTCAAGCATCAAGTGTCCAAAATTTAGTGTCACGAACTACCAACTCTTCTGATGGAAGTTTGACAAGCGAAAGAAGCAGACCGACCATCATACAAATAATCACGATCGAATGACAGCCAGTAGTTTTTTTTTTTGGGAGTCACATACACGTCCTGGAATTTCTAATCACATGAGAGATCACGGAAAAATTGTGTCAACGTGTTTTTCCATTAAAAAAAGGAACCTCGTTATCCCCCTGACCGGGAAAAGGGGAGAAAGGTGATGAACCACGTGCACGTTACGGATACATGATCTAGGTTTCAACCTTTACGCAAAGCTCAAGGAGAAATGCTGGAGAGTCAGCAAAAAGTTTGGCCACTTTGATATTCCCACTGTTGCCACTGCTGCGATACATCGTTTGCATAAATGATTGGGTGCGGTGCTTTGCTTTTTTCGCCGGTTCCTCCGATTAGCACCAGTTTGTTACTGTTGTGTTGTATGCTCTTTAGCTGAGTTTAGTTCCCTAGGGGAGGACTTAAATGCGAAATATGTTAAATTTACTTAAATGCGAATTATGTGTATACTTTTTTATGGCGTTTACACTTGCACCCATGCTGAGAGAAGCACAAAAGAAAGAACCAAGAGAGGCGCAAAACCAGGCCAATATACCACGGCCTCGTGCTTTCTCTCTGCCATCCACCTAACCGCCCTCCCCCCCCCCCCTCCCTACACTACCTTCACCTTCAACACATGAGGATGCCAGAAAGCACAGCAAGAAAACAACATTCGGTACAGACAGGAGGACAAACAACGGTCCTAGAGAGATTGTCAAACAGTGCCGTTCCACACACAGAAACATACTAAAACGCCCCCCTCCCCCCCTTTCCTCGGACGATCCCTCTGGAGAACAACAAAGAAAAGGTGATTTTACATCTTAAATCGAAAAGTTATCATCTGTTAATGATGATTTGTGACTTTAAAGCATTTTTACTGGCGGCTGACGCAGGACCAAAGAGGTGTTTTTTTAGACCTTCTCCACCAAACCTTGCCTTTCAGCGTCAATTATGATCAATAGAGTATGAAGGTGCTTGGAGAAGATGGCATTAAGACTACAAAAAAACAGTACGCGGCAAAGACCGCTCAATAGCAGGAGTTCGGCAGATAACTGATAGCCTTAAGATGCTCGCTGATTGTTTCAAGGTACATACGTTCACAAACCATATATTTCTTCGCGAATCTTTCTCCTTCCACCTGAAATAATTGTCAAAAAAGATTCGCCATTTTTTTTGTTGCGTTCACACACCACGAGTCTTCGCTGCATATAATAATCGTTAGTTAACAAAATAAATCGTAAACACGGGTTCTTGTTGTAAGAAATGCACAATAACAACCATTAGAACACTAGGGCTTGGGAGCGATAGAAAAAGTATGTTAAAACACGATATTTCCCTCGGTCTATCATAAGATTCCAAGCAACTATTTTTGTTATCGATCCAGCGATGGATAGCATGGATTGCCCGAAAAAGATTCGCCACAGGCTGCCAGAATATGCCGTGTAAGAAAGCGGCTATAGGGGAAGCTTCAAATTTGCACCACAGAAAGATAATAGCGATTCGCAAAACGGGAAAGTTAAAGAAGAAAAGAGACACTGATTTTACACCACCCCTTTTGGGAACCAATTAACAGCTGGGTTATAGTTTTGGGGAATCATCACATACACGTATACATATAGATAAAGAGCTTGACTGGTGCACTATGGTTCAAATGACGATCATTTGATTTCATTGTAAGCGTCTTGATAATATCTTTTTGGTTTTTGGGCGATGGTTTAAAGGTGCCCAGTTGTGACCCTTTTTAGTAGGTTGATTATATCGCTTATTACAACATAAACTTTGGCACTAAACTGACTTACTAAACGAATGCTAAGATCAGACGAACTCTTAACAATGTGCTCATTTTTAATTGAAAACTATAAAAGCAGACGAATGAGCTATTAAATTGATTACTGTTTTTAGTCAACGCGGTAATAAAACCGCTCGATTACGCGAAAAGTAGGGTTGGAAAGAAAACATAGCTGCGAAACCAACTAACTAAAGAATCATAACAATTTCAACAAACAAAACTCGCTAAAACTTCTTGCGCCATTACCGGGGTCGGTTCCGTTTTTTTTGTATCGCAGCAGAATATGCGCTTTATTAGCATCGAAAAGCCACAAAATGTTCATACGAGCAGTAGAGCGACAGAGAAAATTTACTGTAGAGATATAACGTTCCCGGAGGCTGCGTATACTACACTGTAAAATTATCCGGAAAACGTCTAAATATGCGGCAGCCATCGCTCACTCACACACACCCACTGGAGGGGGTTGTTCTTTGACCATGTGGTGGGAGGCATAAGGTACAAATAAAGTACCATATAAAAGGGCAAAATGAGCAAACTTTATCAAACACATTTTGCATAAACTTTTCGTCGGGTACCTTATGGGGAAATCGTCCTTACTTCAGCAAAGTTTAACCCCAGCAGATAACTGTTTGTTTGCTGGATGTAAAAGAAACGCACAAGATACCACTCCATCATGCTGGAACATTTCCAATCATTTGTCGTTCAAGTTTGCAGCATATCAACGAACGAATATGAAAAAAGTAAAAAGACACGTATCAAGCAACTTGTGGAGGAATGTACTCGCAGAACAATCTCCCGATCTTTGAAACCCTTCTTTTAGCAACAGAGAAATGAGCTCTAGTCTGTGTCCACTATTGACATATGCTGCTGCGGTGCCATTCGAAACGGATAACACACGCCGTCGATCTACATAAATTGCCAATAAAATCCTCAACACGAACTACAGCTCTATCTGCTTCATGTGTTTGGAGGATGAATAATAATTTGCAAACATTTTACCCCAACGACAATCGGCGATCAGCCTAAACATGATCCTTTTGTTCACATGTTATCCTTTGCTTCATTTTTTCATCACAGGTGTACGTTAGTTCATCGTTGGCCAATCTGTACGAGCGTGTCGGTAAGGAGGACTGGCGCTTGGTGTTTACTGGCATTCCTGTGCTGCTACACGACAAGGGCAGCACACGGTCACGCTGCACACCGAGGGTGTCGTTCGTTTTAGCCGAGCGTGGTACGTGCTTTGCCCTCTGGAAGGATACCATCGACAACCTGTCCGACTATAAGGTGGCAGCGGCAGCCTTCCACACGATGTGTCTATCAGCAGGTATGATATTTCGCGGCACTATTGCGCCTCTCAATCGCTTGTACTGACTGCGTACTTTTCTCGCCCATTCAGATCATCGAAAAGTGATCGGTTTCAGCTTCGACTCAAATCAGGCCGCCCGTGAAATGTGGGTGCGGGTGGAGGAGTTGACCAGCAATCCGGAAAACATTGCCCTGTCGGCGCCGGGCAGAAAACGCAAAACCCAGAAGCGCGCCAAACCGATCGTGCTGCCACCGAAATCACAAATCTCGCAACCGTGCCAGTTCAATCATGTTACCAGCGTTACGACCAGTGACACGCAGCGTTACTTCAGTCTCCAGGCATTCGTTTCCGCTCCGGTCAAGCATCGCAGTCCATAAAGCAGCTGAATGGTGAGACAGAACACAGTTTGGGAGCAAGCTGAACGATCCTTTGAGCCGTTACTCGAAATGAATGACGTAACACACGTAATGAAATTCGAAAACTGATCTAAGACACGAACAGTAAATGTGAACCCGATCAGCATCAACAGGAAGTAGGAGTTTATTTTCAAACTCACACATATTTAAGCCATTTTATTTTCCGTTCCTCAACACTTATCTTCATGCGTTTCACTTGTAGGAACGGAGTGCAATCAAGGATATAGATTTTTACCCTATATGCACAATCGTGTCTAATGAGCATAAGTAGCGCGATTGTATGACATTCAATTACATCTCAATAGTTTACATCTTTTCGAAGAAAATAAATAAAACATCGTGTGGAGAGATAGGGTATAAAACATTTCCTAATCAAAACTTAAGCAACTCTCTTCCCTCAAAAACCATTTAGGTTATTTATTCAATTATCGATGGTTTTATCTATACTAGACATTAGATTCACACCTCTTTATGTAACACATGAATGAATACACAAACACACGTATACATAGTTCAACAGCTGCAAAGCTATTGGAATAATATAGCGCCAGTGCTAAAATAGAAAAACACAACTAGACTGGAGTGCCACATTTCGTAGATGCTTAAGAACAGGTTAGATTTAAGGAATTGTATCAAGAATACGAATGGTTGCTGTATAGAAAATAGGTACAGCAACTATCATCGTATACGTCGGTGTCGGATTGAAAGATTGGTCAGTTGAATAAAAATGTATGTCTGTGATAAACGAAACTAAAACACACGAGACATCATCGTACAATGTGAGCGCTGGTCGAAACGATCACTAGAAAATGAAGGGGGGGGGAGGGGGAATTGGAATGACCAATGATGAGCAAATGTTAGCTGTTTTATAAGTTAGATGAAATTTTTCATTTCCCATCATCAGTTCAAACATAAACTCTACTCAAACACACATTAAACTAGCTGGTACTTTCGCTCCTTGCCACAGCGTCGATCCCACCTGAAGGAATAATGTTAAGTGTACAATCGGCGTTGTGTTTGATTATTTAGTTCCCATCCAAGCAGTCCAACAGAAAAGTCAAGCGCATACAGGTATTCCGCGATATACACCATACTCGATATACGCGATTTCGCTATACGCTATTTTCTTAATTTGACAGTTCTTTGAGAAAATTCTACTAAATTGTTACATACAAAATACAAATCAAATACAAAAAAAATCTCTTTTGGTCGAATTTTAAATACCAAAGTTTTAAAAGGTATAAAATTGTAGTCTTCAGTTAAAGTCAGATAAAATAACTAATTTAGTGGCTAAAATCCTCCCACTTCTAGCAAAATTATACGAAAATTAGCTATAATTTGACTGAAAACCTCTAAATTCGACATACGCTAATATTCGAGAAAAGCTATTGCCTCCGCTATTCCGCATAATTTGCGTATATCGGAGAATACCTGTACTGATTACCGTCTTTAATAACAATGATGTTTTCAAAAATAATTTGTACACAAAGAAGACGCTTAGAGCAAAGATGAACTTGATATGAACTCTCTCAACATCAAAACGATTGTGGTAGCGAGGTTGATGCTTTCTATTGATAAATATATTTGATAGGATGCCGAGTAATAGTTCTCTGACTCTGCTGTAAATATTTGCAAACAATCGTATGTGTAGTTTGAAAATAAAAAACTTAAATTTTATCAAACGACTGATTGTGCATTTATTACTTAAAGGGCTGCTATCTTTTGTCAAAAACGTGAAATACAGCCACTTTCCCAAACTCGAACGAAACAAGACGAGTGGTTACTTTGGATGGTTTTAGAACTTTTTTGTGTATTGTGCGCATTAATGTATCGGACACTCATGTAATAAGTTAAAAAAGCGTCTCATAATTTTGGGACACTTTTTTGACTCTTTCTTTCGAAGAAAGAGCCAAGAAAGTGTCCCAAAACTATTATAACTCCTAAGACAATATAGGATCTCTCACAGCCCTGTTCAGGTTGAATATAAACTTGAACATGAGTTATTTCTTCACTAGAGTTGCAATAGAAGTTTGTATAATGAGATTTAAAAAATCTATTTAATACAGTTCTGTGCACAAACTGCTTTTTAATATCTAACCAATTGTGTCGTGGGTTATAACTAAAAACACTTGCAAGAAACGTCGATCGACTTTGAAGTGAAATATTTCGTTCATTGAAATATTTCACATGATACAATGTTGCAACGAAGACTGCACAAGCGACGAAATTGTATACAAGTCACTCTTTACGATTCCTTAATAAGCCATCTTCTATTCCTATTTTCTACTTCTTCTTCTTCTTCTTCTTCTTCTTCTTCTTCTTCTTCTTCTTCTTCTTCTTTTTCTTCTTATTTTTCTCTTTCTTCTTCTTCTTCTTCTGCTTTTTTTTCTGGTTCTAAAAACCTAAGTGGTTCTACAACTAAAGGTCTTATTGACAATAACGAGACTTTTTCAATAATATGATAGTAAATCAGTTCTTGGATATGGTGAACAGAGCTCGGGTATTTTAACGCAAATAAGTAAAATTAGAGATTCATGCCAACCCGAAGGATTACCATCCAGTTACTGTTATGTCGTGCAAATGTTTGCTTTGTTAAAATATAATTTTACAGCTTTGACCACCACAACTCTACCTGCTTACAAAACAAGTGCAGCAAGCGTCGAATATCAAACAAAATCGCATCGTGGAGCATACTCACACGCATAGGCCATTTGCCTGCCACATTCCGATGCATCACTTGTATCCCATTGACAGTTGTAAAAAGTGGTATTCAGTACCATTAGAAGCAGTAGGCGAAGGTGGACGTCGCCAGCGGTACAAGATTCGGAGGAGATCATTTGAACGTAACAAGCTAGGTGCAACTTTCAGTTTTTATGATCCTCCCATGACTTGCTCACACAAAATCGCTCACACGATTCAGGTAACTGTTGTTTCAAGCGAAATAGTGCGAGAATGAAAGCGACATTTTCACGCCACGTTCCCTTTAAGAGAGTGACATCACTGCCTTATCGGTGTGGTCTATTCATCAATCTGTCATCGATCGATCGAGGCAGGCCGTACTACTGGCGAGCTACACCCCCGAGGGATGACGGTCAACTCGCATGGTCTCATAGAGCACCGGCCGCCCGACATATCATGCGACAGTTTCGAGAGGAAAGGAAGCGAGAAGGAGCAAAATAGAGAAAAACTGGGAAATAAAAAGTGCAAACTTCCATCTCATACACACACACGCATACTGAGGACACAGTTGCCGAAGTTATCACCAGCAACCGTGGTGACAGTCCAAAGATGGAGATGCCGGTTAACTCTTCGCTTAGATCATGTGGCTAATGCCATAGGTGGACACAATTTTACGTAAGGTGTCTTGGGCCGGTGATATGTGGCGGGAAAACACCCACTTTTTCAAATTCCAAGAACTGTACCAAAGGGTTCGTACAGGCCGGGAACCGGGAGTCGGTCAGCTGCCTCCATAATGGGCCGTATGAAGAACCAACACCACGCCATCCGGTTTTGGAACGTAGCGCTGGTTTAGGGTCGTGCGATATGATGTGACGGTGTAAATGGCACTCGATCGTTCCTCGAATGCTTGTCCCATGGTTGGAATGAGTGACGAAAGGGGCAGCATTCGGTCAATAACTTCTATGAATCTCACGTGCACATGTGCTGCGTCGTTGAAAGTTTAGCACGAGCAACCCTATTAGGATGACCGATGTGTGCAATTAATTTACACCATCTCCTCGGTTCGGGTTCACATCACTAACATTGACAAACATGGATGAAGTAGTCTTTTCTAATAGCACAGCCGATTTGGAATCAATTCATTCATGGAGTAATACGTAGCAGTTTACACGGCAGGCTAGAAAACTTTATGCTTCCTTATTACAATGTTAGAAAAAGACATCCTAAATGCAAAGAACTAGTACTGCATCATTCCTTCTACAAGGTTTCTGGAGGTAACGTCATTATCATTATCATTATCAATCAAACCGCACCTTCCAGGCAAACCGAATGCCCTCTCTCTACCCTTCATCCGGAATCGATTGGCCGCACTGAAAGCATCTTCGTCTGCTTCCGCCGACCGAAGTGAATCACCTTAGCCTATTGCTACAACAATTCCCATACCAGACCTCCACGGTCGCCTTCTTACTTCCATCCAGCAAATGTGATCCGGTATGAGTTGATGCCGGCGATAATACGACGTTTCTTGCCAGTCAGTCAAATCAAGCAGTCATACAGCTGCGAACTGAAAATGTGACGCGTCTATTAAATTAAGCAGAATTTAGCTCATCTTCAATTGACCGATACAAACTGCTTACACGTGATGCTTCTTCGTATACCCTTTTACCAGGAATATAGTGATGGGGTGTGTGAGCGTAGTGTGCGGTTTCAATCATAAACTATCAATTCGACACGCCACGAGCAACTCCTCTTCCAACACCACCAGAGTATTACGACCCATGGAAATCGTTCTGCAAAAGTATCAGAAATAGTTTTAGATTCTATATCACTATCTCTCCCCACCCATTACTTACCAGGTCTTCTCTATAGTTCAATCGATCGACGAAACGGCACACTATTCGGAAAAGCAGTACAATCCGGTACGATGCGGTACAATCATTGTTCTGTGCCGGACGTACAGGATGCAAAGCGAAGTGATACATTCATTCATGGGTAGTAGGCGAAGTGGTACCCCTAATGCAAAAACGTCGATTGACGCCTGACTTTTTTTCACGAACTGATGACTCCATCTCACTCAAAGTCTTCTTCTCTGGGGACTAGGCCTTTCTTACGATTTCTTGGCATAATAGTTCATTCGCATAAAAAAGGGTTGGAAAAAAATATCTTGTACGAAATCATTTGATAAGACCAAAGTATGCTAAAGATATACATATAATTGTGTAAGTAAATTTAATTTACAGAATTACGCTTCATACTCAGCCTGTTAAAATTTATCAATTCTTCCTATCTTTCGTCATCTTGCAAGTTATCATTGGAAGTCGCACCAAAAATAGAGTCTATTGAGTGTCAAATTGGCGTGATTGGAATTGATGGTTGCTCCGAAACGAGCCTCAGAATCGAATCGAAGCCTCTCGCAGGCCAGCAAGCTCATAATCGGTTTGCATTCGTTTGATTGTCCTGAAGGTACCGACTCTGGCTACTGGTGACGGCGGCTACATCGTTCATTTTTCCGCAATCACTACCACCACCACCATTATTCCTGCACATCCGCGTGAGCGTATGAGTAAGCGCGCGCGTCCCTTACTGTTTATCCATTTGGAGAAAATGTACTTCATCGTTTGTCCCGCAGTACCAACCACCCCCTTTTTCCATTCCAGTTCCGTAACGGTTTGTCGGATTGTCCAGTTGTAACAATCGGCTCCATTTCGGACGATAGCGTCCACGGCATGTGAGAAGCTATGCGCGATCGATGCGCAAGTCGGCTACAACCAAGCGCGCAGTGCGATGAAAGTGAAGAAATAACTCGACTTGACGCTAATGGCAAATGACAAGGGCCCTTCTCAACGTAGTGTGGCGGTACTAGGCGCACCAAAAAAGCACAACGCATCGTGCGATATGCGCAATACGCATCATCACTGTCGCCGTCGAGTTTACGTGCCTCGCACGGTTGACAGACCCGAGGGAACCAAACACGCTTCCGGAACTGATCGCACAAAAAGTATATTAAAGTTCTTCGACGACGTGCCGGTAATGCATAAGCAACTGTCATCCCCACACAGCTCGACGCTAAAGAGAAAGTGAAGAGCACACGGTAGAAGGTGGTTTGTGTCGTTTTCAAATTAAACGTTTGCGTTACACAACTTAAGTTCAGTTGTCAGGAAAAGGACGAGTTGTTGACGGTGGAATCTAGAAGAACCGGCAAAGAGAAAGAGAAACACATTCCTAACCAATAACTTTCCACTGTTTTCGGTGACGCATTGCAAATGTCATACAATTGTGAGTGTAATCGAGCTTTAAACATGGTGAACAACCTGATTGCTCAACGAACACACATTCGGCAAGTGTCATAATTCTTCTCCAAAAGTGATCGCATACGAGACAAGCTTAAATTGGATCTCCGATTGTATTACATTTGAAACTGCACGGACGTCGGGAGAGCTCTCGATAAATCTCGACACAGCAATTCTACTTTCAGATCTTTCGGATGCTTCGATTTCCATGTTTAAATTCAAGGACCATAGAAACCGATTCGTTTAGAAATGCAGATGACATGAGGTGCATTGCTTGAGGGTGATTAGCATGTACAAATCCATCAAGTAGGACAATCAGCCGCTCGATTATATGTCACCAGAGACACCGAAATGAGTTTCCCAAGGACGCTCACTACATTTAAATAAATGTATTTCGTACATGTGTCCAACCAAATGGGCCACAGCTCAGTTCACCATTGGCGGCTTTACGTTCCACCTCCGACCAACGGAACAAATTCTTATCAGGCAAGTTGCTCTGAGCACCATTGTTTATAATTCTTGCATTTGCTTTTTTTGCACCTTACTTCCTGCAGCAGCTTCGACACCTTTGGCACCCTGTTCCGGTTGTGCCAGACGTGATGCCACGAGATAATAGTTCGGCTACTTCCAGAAATGTTACTCCCAAACAGTGCTAGGTCAACCATTCATGGTCAACGTACTCCATAACAGAGTTAACAACTAGTAGCGCTGATAACAGAGGCAGCGTTTGAGGTGAGATGAATATTGGTCGTGATTAGAGAGGTGCCTCATATTATGCCAGTTCAAGGCAATTGTAAAAAAACTCTACAAACTCAAACTGAGCCCTATACACACACGTGTACCAGGTCGGATGGCTTAATATTCACCCCGATGCGTATGTATCAAAGTTCCTTTACCTTCTGCTGGGTGTACAGACTCGTCGCGATTCGACAGCACGCCGATCTGGGGTAGAAATTATGATTGATAGGGAAGCCGCTAACCAGCCTCTTCGCAGTAAATGGCGCGAATAGCTCTATACAGCGACCAGTCGAATTTCTCTCCCGGGGAGTCAGCCTGTTCTCAGGGATTACGTTATCAGTAACTGTGCGCGTGAGTTACTGCCCACCCGTCTGTTGCAATGTGTATGTAGGTTCATTGCCAAGAGCACTACAATTGGAACACCAACGTCGTTAGTAAGGCGATGGGTGGATGTTTTGGTTTGAGAATTCTATCGATAATTTCTACCCAGGGTGGCCATTTCCCAGATAAAAATTCACTAATAAGTTAACAGAGTTTGAGAGCGTTCTCAGTGATGGTAGTACACACTGCACAGCTATTCTGGAATCCAGTATTCTTGTCCATCGGACTAGTGTGCTCAACCCAGCGGAGTCATCTCTCGCTCTCGCATCTAAGCCGCATCGTGCATCGTTCAGAACTCCGAGCGGGATTCAGCCTCTCACACAAACTGTGTCCCAACATCCCTTTGGACCACTACTACCGGAGCCGCGATCGCAATGATCATCATTCATATATGCACCGTCCGCTCCGTTGGAGCACTGCGCCCTGCTGTACTACCCTGCTGCTGACGGATTCCCGCTCGCTCAGCCGTCGACGAGTGGATGTCGCCCAAGGCACCGGCAGTCACACTTACACCAGCGCAAGCTGTATAAATTCTGATCAACCGACATCTGGCAATTTAGTTGCAGTCTGATATTTCATACGAACGATTGGAGACAATCTGCTACGAAGAACGAACCTTTCTCGGCTGTGCTGTGTGCGTCAGAAGATGATGTGCTGTGCTATGCTGTGCTGCTACAAAACAACAAAAAACATTTAAGTGCAAGATTGTGTTTCCTGTGTATCAAAGTTCTGTGGTGTGCCCAATTCTTTGGCACGCTCTTCCAGGGGGATCAGTGAACCGATTAAGTACAGCGAAAGTTCTCCGCGCTACCCGCAACGACGCAGAGTTCGATCAGTGCCCGTGATTGCCCCGTGCATTGTTCGGGGGTTTGTTAGAACGGATGTTCGCTTGCGTGTGGGTCTGCTGTGTGCGACTAAGGCCTCCGTGTTCCAGGTGATCGCCTGAGGAAGTGACAGCCGACAGGAAGCGGCAACCGAAACTAAACCCGAAGCCAGTGATAGTGAAGGGAAATTGCATTAAAGCAGGATTCAGTGGGTCACTGGATTCTAGCCATAGATATCGGTGATCCCAATACGCCCCCTCGAAGTGTCTCATCATGCACAGGCTGATAGTGCTGCTATTGCTGTTGGCACTGCAAATAGCGCACCATCGTGCGGCCGGAAATGGTACGGTTCTATTATTGCTTTGCTCTATTTTCTCTTTCCACTCACGTTTAACACAAACACACACACATTTATACATACGGACCACACGACAAAAGTGGGTGTGTTCCAGAACGTTTGTTCACGCTGTCCGTGTCGAATTTCCAACGGTACGTCACGAACCCGATCGTCGGATCGTCCCGGGTCCGATTACCCGGACGGATCAGTTCAGGAAATGCAACAAGCGCAAACATCCATTTATCCAATTGCGCATTGCCGCTTCTGTATGTACGTCGGTATGGTATGTTACAGAGCAATTTCACTGCCACAACACCCACCCACCACTGATGCAACGCCAATCGCCATTCTCGGAGCACTGCTGCCCCGGGCACTGGTATGGGGGCAATGTGCATTCGGTTCCCGCATTCGTATTCATCCCTCTTATGTTGGTAGAACCCAAAGCTAAACATCTTCCATTCGACTCGTCAAGCTCAATCAGTACACGTGCGTGCTTTAAGTACAGCTACGTCGTCTTCCACTACAAGCATTCTCGTTCGCTCGCTCCCTGAAAAAAGGGGATTTCAAACCCGTTCCAGGACGTCTTTGCTATTGCCTACTAGACACAACACCGTACAACCAATCTGAGTGGAGCAAACAAGGTTTGCCAAAACCACGTTTTCAAAACAGCTGGTTGCTATGTGGGAGCGTGAGTATGTGCGAGATTGCAGAGGTGTGATTTGTCGGGAAGAAGAAGGCCGTCAGTGGGCGCAAAATAATCAAATAAAAGTGACCGCGCGCCGCCACGTCTCCGGCGATACGCGACGATCTGCCCGATCCCAAAAGGGCAGTGACGAAATCGGTGACGATTAAGCCGGGCCACAATCGCGCGCGCTGTAGTTCCCGGCTCCGACTTCCCGGATCCTAGCTTTTAGCTCAAGCGACAAAGTATAGTGAACTCCCTTATTTTCGCCTCGCGCGTGTCACTGTGTGTGAAACCTATACTCGGGCAGCATCCAGTCATCGTCGTCGTAGGGAACGACGTTGACGAGAACCAGAAGCTGTCACGTTAAGGTCAAATGAAAAACAATTTATGTAAAATCGCAATTGAAATGTTTAAACATAACAAAGAAAAGAGTGTTGCACATAGCTCGAAGATGAGGATGATGATATTAGTGAGGGTAATGATGATGATGATGATGATCATGATGATAGGGGCATGTGTAAGGACCGCCGATGAGTGGTGTACGTGACAACGCGCTAGCGGGGGCAAATCATGTCGTCAATTAATGGTCATCTTTTAAAGGGATCACCCACATGAACAATGGCACTGTTCTCAGGAGTGTCTATGCAAAGGTCACGCACCACAATGTGAGCACAGATTGTGAAACACTGTTTAAGCACTATTGGATTACATTACACACATTCTCTGGGGGTACATGTTTTTTTTTTTTCGTTACGCCGCTGTAAGCTCCACTTGGTCTGCGCGATAAATCGCGAAACCGTGCGCTTTGATAACATCTTGACGCAAACACCTTCACACACCGGTACCTTGCAAGCAGTGTGGAGCCATTACTCAAGCGCCACATCTCTCGCCATCAATACCGTTTACTGACACTAAACCGATCGATATTTACACGCCCGCTGACCTTCAATCCTGATGCGATCTGCAATCGCCGTATGGCAAATATGTTTTGCTGCACCACCGCCACCGATGCGCGGTTGGAGTTGGGTATGTAAACAGGACACGTTTTTCCCCCGGCATAATATTTTGTTTGTGTTTTAACCAGCCATCTCCATCGACGAGCAAAATACCCAACCAACAACACATTTTCCTAATAAAATGATAGTTTTATTCAAACATTCTTACCAGATATGTCAGAACTTTTGATTCTTCCACATAGTTCCTATACATGTTAAGATCTTTATTTAAAATACTTCTTTAGCCCTAACTTGTTCTCGCCTGATCGAAGAACGCAGCCATTATTTTAAAGCGAACTATTAGTTCTATTGCGACAATTTCTCATTACAGCTGTGGAACGCAACTGTGTTGTACCTCTGAAGCCGGACTGGTCCTATTCTTCGCCGCTGATTTTCACACAGAACGGAGTGTTGGTTTCGCCCGAGAATGATAGTTACGATGTGGAGGACATTACGCTGGCCACCGGCGATGAGGTGGTGCTCTCCTGCTCTCCAAACTACTTTCGCGAGTTTTCTTCCGAGAAGGTACTGTGGGCCCGGTGTAAGAAGGATAAAACGTTTGGTAAGTAGTGGACACCTTAAGATCCATGTTGATGTGGATGACATTAACCACATGCATTGCTTTGTACAGTAGTCAACGGTGCGGACAAGAACTTTGTATCGGCGTTGTCATGCAAGGAGCGACCAATTGAGGAGATCATCGTCTCGGTGCGTGGCTGTCCGGCAACGTTACGCTCGATCGAGTACGGCTTCACCAATCCTGTCACCAACAAATCCTACATTCTCGGCGAGGCTTGCTACGACGTTAAAGTCGGCCGCACCCATTTCATCCACACGAAGGTAAAGTCCGGCACCAACAGCATCGAACAGCTAGCACTCAAAGTAAAGGACAACGTGACTTACTTCCATGGCTACCATCCGACGCAGCGCTACAAGGTGGACCTCAGCAAGGCGCTGAACATCAACGATCAAGCAGAACGCTTCCGACCCGTCTTCGGGCCGAAAAATGCGCCCAAAATCGAGGCACGCCGGTACGTTAACGAGGCGCTGCTCACCCACCGACAGTATCTTTCAGTATTAAAGATGGCCTGGAACTATCAGATCGTTAAGGATCGCGATCAGCTTCTGAACCTCGACCGGCTGGTGCAGGACATACGCGGCCTCGAGGTGCCCGAGGTGGAGATCTACACCGGAGCGCATGGCGTCATGACGCTGCAGGACAAGCACAACCAGAGTGCGGAGGTGTACCTAGTGCGCGAGAACCGTTTCCCGGTACCGCAGCTACACTGGACGGTGGTGCGTTCGCAGGAGCGGGCAGTTGCCTTTGCCGTCTTTGGGAAGGCACCACAGACCGAGCAGGAGCGCGAGCGGCGCACTTTCTGCATGAGCCAGTGCGAGCAGATCTCATGGCTGAAGAAGCTGCACGAAAATGACGCGTGGCAGGAGGCTCGAGCCGGGTTCGTACTTTGCTGTGAGCTGGAAGAGTTTCGCCGTACGGTCAAGGAGATGCCCCAGGTCACTGGGGTAAAGGCTGTGCTCGTGTAGGGCCCGGTGTTATGCGACTAATTGTGCTATTGTAGAAATCGAAGCAACTCCACAAAAAGGAAATGATGCAGCTTAATTCGATTGAGTCTCCTGTTCAGATACCCGTCAGAACACGCCATCACATAACAACACAACAGTGGCAGCGGGTTTTGATCGAACAGACCAACAGTACAGCTATTCGGGCGGGCTAAGCGATAAGGTACTGTTATACTCTCTATCGATTGATTGCTGCTGCTAGTACTTCCACAGCTACCACAACAACTACTATGACTACTTCTTCTGAAGTCTATCCGACCCTGCTCGAAGCACGGTGTCGGTATTGTGATTTGAGTTCACTTTGTGTGTATGTGTGTATTGTTTTAAATTAAAACTCTAGCTGTTAGTATGTAGTATTTAAACAAAACAAAAAACAAAACAAAAAACAACACATGAACAGAACTAGCATTGCGCAAATAAAAAGTACAATTCGTTTAGTGTGCTTGAAACGTGAATGATGTTGCCGTTGGTATAATGTATGTCAAGTGTATGATGCATCGCTTGGTAAGTATAGACAATAGACAGTATTCTAGCATCCAATCTATAACAATCCCTCGTAGCAAGGAGTAGTAATTTAATGAATTGTGTCGATATAGTTTAATTTGCAAGTATATAAGATGGCCTTGATGAAACATACGTGCAGCTTTCTATCTGTGATTCAAAACACCGAAAGATCAAATCGGAATATCTACATTAAACGAATTCCATAAATTAGATTCCCATGTGGACTAGTTTGTTGACCTAACCTGCATCGGAGAGCACTCAAAACGCTGATGCAACCCATCCCACGTGATATAAGTTCATCTGACATTCTGGATCTAGATTACTCGGTCACTCGCGAGTTAGTTTAGCTCCCACATATGCCAAATCTTTACCGAAACGCAATCCTACCTCAACTTGGTGCTTCTAAACGCTAGTAAAAACTCGGAATTAGACGCGTTGGGTGCAATATGAGCTACCAGAGCCTGGCCAAACACAGCCAATGCGTCTACCCGGTAGGCGAACAATAGAAAGCGCCACTTTTTCAGTCCATTACGTGATCGGCATTCTACACCGGTTTTGATGAAGCTGCCCGGACTCCGAATATGCAAATCTCACTAACCCGGTGAACAGCAGGGTTGGAATTTAGCACCCGGTCGTTTAACCGATTCCGTCGCCACACATGTGCTGCGCATAATGTTATCTGCATCCCCCCTCGGCGGTTAGGTGCATCAAACAGAGCTTTGCTGTGTTAAGCCAGGACTCTTCATTTGGAGAAGCCGATGACCACATGGATCTGGAGGGGCACATATGAAAGTGATTATGGGAAACAATTTCACCTACTGGCCACCACAAACGTTTTTTACCGCATGCAAAACGGTCACCTGGTGATGGAACTTTCATAGATTTATGCAAAAATGTTTCCCCTCTCATAATTTCAGGCTAAACTGCCGTCAATTGATAGGGGTGATTTGTTTGTTCCAGCATGCTGTGTCCCAGAAAGGACTTTTGCTTTTTCCACCGACTGTGAAAATGGTGCTGGTGAAAATGGTGCATTGCTTCACGTACCGGGTTTCCCTTTCTATAAATTTTTGAAGCAACTTATCCATCCCAAGCATCGAGGGAGAGCCCCTGCCACGCGTGTAGTCAATCAAAGGCCATCGCAGGACTGTCAACGATTTCGTCGGTAAAATTATAGCACTAAGCTTTCGTTTCATTTGCAACAAGTGTGTGCGCTTATGGATTAGTCTGTACGATCACCGTACTAAAAACGTTGCACTAACCGGACCAAACGAATGTTGTAAAATTTGAATACCAAGCACGTAATACTGCTGGAGGAACGTCAAATGAATCCGAACGGCATTATGGTGCGCGAGCACAGACACCCTTTATACAAGCACTTAGTTTTGTAAGTCTTTGAAGCGCAACTATATTGGATCATCATACCATACAAGTGCAGTGTAAACAAGCGAGATGTTACAATTCCTGCCCGAGAAGATCACCATCGAAGATGCATTGAGGATCGTTGCCGGCTTCAGATCGGGCAAACGATTATGGTTTTTTCTAAAGAGGAAAGAATCCACATCATCAAACAAATGTGCAAGTGAGCTCACATCACGTTAGCTAAAAACGTGCCACAATTAGCAGTGAATGATGGGTACTCGGATTAGGCACAAAAGAAAGATATCTTAATCCCACATTAGTACGATTTACTAAAACTCTTCTGTTGCGTATTAAGATTGTTTATTCGATCTCGATAGAGCTCAAACACAGAATTGAGTACAAAATTAATGAGGTGAGTAGATGTATAGGGAAAACCAACAAAACTATCCTGTTGAGAACATCTCTTAAATGTATGGAAAATACAGTGAAATCTCTCTAAGATGTCGTCTCTTCAAGATTAATTGTTTCTTTAAGATGAATATTTTGACGGTCCCATCATATTCCATACATTTTATGTCTCTTAAAGATGAAGGTCTCTCTAAGGTGAACGTTATATAAGGTGCATATGCGATTTGGCAGTCGAAATTCTGTCGGCAGTTTGCAATTCTGTAAGATAAATTTTTGAACGACAGTTTGCAAAAATATTGGTCCAAGGATGCCCGGTTTTTTCGGTGGTTTCTTGGAAACTTCATAGCAACAACTTCATTAGTTTTCCTCAACATGAATATCTCTCTAAGTTGACGGTTCCTTGAAGATTTAGAGAGATTTCACTGTAACTACATAAATATTCATATTTTTAAGATATTTAGAATATACTACGCAAAGTTGCGTTCGTGTTATTCGCAAAGAAAGCGGCTGACAAGCCGAAACGCGACCTTTTCGGCTTGTCAGTCCGCTTAAATGCGGACGCCTAATTCGCCTGAACGATCCCTACCCTGCTATCAACGCACGGGCACTTCCGAGCGATCGTGACACTGTCTTCCATGCTCTCCGGGTTACCGGGGCTCCAGGTAAAGGTTAACTAGCGCGATTGAACTGTGATCGAGCCACTTTTGGCACAGATTCAATCGGTAAGGTTACAAGAGGCCGCACGCACCGCAAAACATGTAGTAAAAACACACACGTAACTTGGGCTGTTTGTGTGTGTATTGTGTGAAATGAAGAAACACGCTGGTTAAACGCTGGGAACAATCTCACTCCCGAGGCAAGGCGTTCCCACAGACGACGACTCTCGATAAACGATCACACGTATTGTTCACCACCCACAACACCAACAATATCCCCCTCCCGTCGGCATACGCATGTTGTTATAGGCCTGGCCAAGCAAGTCGCCAACATTTTCGCGAACCTGATCGTGTGTTTCGTTTGCCCACCCCCGGTCGCCGCGAGCCGAATTGAGGGGGGTTTTGAAGATGAGACAGACACACACGGGGACTATGGTTGCGGCCTACAGACTCTTCGTGTGTTAGACCCACAATGTTAGACAACTGCAAAAAAATATGATTACCCCAGGGGAGGAAGGAGTGAAACAATCACCGCGCACAAAACTACGACCGGCACCGCACCGAATTATACCGATAACAATAACATGGGCCCCCTCCCGGGAGATGCGACCAAGATAAGGGAGAGATAGAAACGTCAAACACACACCTGAGCGACAACGACCAAAGGAACCCGGGAAACTCCACCCGACGACCGGGGGTAGACCGTGGCGAAAACGACCATAAAAGCAACAAACTCGCCCTCGCCCCGGGTTGCTCGGTTACCCCGGGCTCCCTGACCTGATACAACAAGACTAAAGATGGCAAACGAGAGCGAATGTGACCGAGCGCCCGCCCGCTGCCAGCTGAGACAAATGGAAGATGACAGCAATACGGAGAGCAACGCGCGGGCTGCCAAAGCCTTCAACCCGAAAGAGAGTGAAAGAAAGCAACTGCGAAAACCGAACAGCATAGGCAGAGAAAGCCTGCCGAGTGACCAGTTGAAAAGTTGGTGGAATGTTATTTATTTTTTTATTATTATTATTTTTTTGTATTCTTAGAATTCAATAGATATGTTTCGATGGAAAATAGAAAAGTTTAAAATCCGATAAGTGAATTTAAGTATGTTAAAGCAACCTTAATGAATCTTTTTTCAATTAGAGTAATCGTTCGAAGCTCTTTTTAAGCTCCTAAAGATTTATTCCAAGAATAGAAAATGAAGAGCATACAAGAGCAAACATATGAATTTCCAACCCTGTAGGGGCAACGTCATTAAAGTGCGAAAAAACAAACCCATTCAGCAAAACTTCCCCATTCTCCTTACACAAACTAGTCAAACCATCAAGAGCGCGAAAGAAAACGAAAACGGTGTAGGATCCATAGCCACAGCAAGCCCCCTCTCCTCTCAGCACGAAAGAGAAGACACCAAACACGCGCAAAGACGGCATTGCCAGCCCAAGCCCGCCAAGGGAAGGGGCAAATGTACACAGCTCACCATCAACTACCATGGCGAGCGATGATGATCATGATTTAAAATTTAATTCATTTTCAAATCGAGCGACCATTCGATCGGCAACAGCATAACAATACGCAAGCAGAAATTTTTCTTACGTTCGCGAAAAACGGCGCGCAAAACGAAGAGAGTGTACCTCCCGTGAACCCTTGTGCGTTTGAAATTGGTGTGTATTTTGCTTCCACTGTGTGTTGTTTTGTGTGGTTTGTGATTTGTTGTGTGAAGGCTTTCATTATTGCCATTGTCTATCTATTGCGGTCTACATTTTAGTGTTGTCCTGTGTTGTGCAGCAAAAATAAAAAACAAATATAGGTTGGTTTTATTGGAATAGTGCCCCAGTGTCGTGCTGGCTCGGTTAGATGGAGGTTATTGGTTTTATTGTGACTTTTCAGTGATTGTATTGTGCTGATTTTGATGGCAAGGGGTCGTGCTATTTTGGAAAACACTTTTCCAACGTAACCAATTGCATTCGTACTCCAACGGAAATCAGTGACTTTAATGCATTTTGTACTTGGTGACGTGGGTGAAGCTTTTCCTTGAAACGATAAAATATCGATTTCAAACAAATTTAACACAATTTAAAAGTTCAACAAAACAGGTGATTTGATATCAATTTAAGGATGTTAGTGAGAGTTTTTTCGGTGTAAAAATCATTCACTTTTCTTTGGTTCCGGTGCATAGCAGTGAAAACAAAACAAAAACCCCATCATAAAACACAATTGGCAAACTTAATTCTTCTAGTTGTTTCAAAATAGCCAAAAGTATAAAAACGTACTAAATGCATGGCCCCCAAAACAAGTTTTCCGGCATAATATCGGCTGGAACTCAACAAAAAGAATCGATGGACAAACAACCAACACCGCCAAAAAAAAAAAAACAAATCGGCCCCGACCTATAAGGCACCGCCGCCGGTTTGCAGTGTAAAGACGGTCCTTTTGCTTCTGCTTGAGTCTTCAAAATTCATTCCAGGAACTCCCGCTATCCTCCAAACCGGGAGGAAAGACAGAAACGAACGCTGGAATGAAAAAAAAAATCGACACAAAAACATAAAACGGGTTGTCAACAGGGAACCGCGGCTGATTGATGTATTAATTAAATTCTTTGATTGAGCTGCGGCAATGCGTGGTGTGATGTGCAATAAGTGAATGAAAATTTGAAATGCGTTCCCGCGCCTAAAACTGTGACACACACACCTGGCCGTGCAATCGAGAATCTGTAACGTAGCAGCGTCAGCGAAGGGCAGAAGTGAAGGGCTGCGATAGGCTGTAAAGACATTGCATTATTGAAAAGGAAAATTACCATCACAAACCAAGCCAGAGAGGGACGGAAGAGTGAGTGAGGGTTTGAGGGGCCCATCAACGAAAGAGAAATTTGAAAAGAACATTAAAGATGGGTTGTGAAATGGTGAGACTGTTGCAATGAACGAAGAATGATCTTTGTATAGCCCTCGACAAAAAAACGGAGGTGTGCCAACGAGAGGATGGATGGAATTATCTCTTTCCCTTCCCACTACCACGCATATAGAAAAAAAACAAATGGGAAAACATTAAATAAAACCGACGCTCTGTTTTTCGTTTGCTTCAAAAATCGTGTGCATCATAAGCCCGCCTGAAATCGTGTTATCCTTCAGGACAGACTACAAGACACACACATAAACACACGTGTTCATGGTAGAGCCCTTTCTTCCTCGCGTGCGTGAGTGAGTATGGGGGTTTCAGTTTATTCTTTTTTGGCATTTCGCTTCCCCCTCTCCCCCCCCCCCCTCTGCAAATGACATCCCTTTGCATAAATGCATGTTAGCCATCGATCGATCTACAATTCGAAAACGATCGTTAAGCGCTCTCGCCCTGAGTCGACAGCAACGACTACCACCACAACGTGGACCACGGCAAACACAACTTGCCTCACTCGCATCTCTATTCGATAGCGGTGGACAACAGTTGACTGTTCAGAAAATATTGATTTCGGTCAAATTCAAAGAGATCTTCAATGAAGTGTTTTTTTTTCATTGGCTCCGCTGGTACACATTTTCTTCGCGCCTTCGTTTACCTCGCCCGCTGTTGCATATATTGCCCAGCCCTTATTCAATCTTTCCAGCCGAACGCATATATCCCTAAATAGGGTTTAACATGAGCTGCACTTTTTTACCTGTACTTACTTTCCTCCTCTCTGGTGTTCCTTTCTCATTTTACTTCGCTTTCTTCGGCTACCCCGTCTTACCGGTGATCCCGCGTCCGGATGATGTGATATTTATTGGTTCACTGATTTGTGACTACCTTACTTGGCCAGTGTGTCACTGCAGTGTGGACGGGTTTGAGCGTTATGTTTCAGCCAGCGAAAACTTGATACTTTATAGCCGAGTCAAGAGTATTGCCCACACAAAAGAGGCTAGCCGACGAGTTAGAGTATCGAAGCTGTTGGTTAAAAACCGATTATCTTAAGGTAAGTTTTAATATTTAATACAGAGTATTTAGAAACAAATTAAAGTAGTTCTTCGGGTCCACAACAACCGTAGTGAAATTGTATGATAATAAAAGCTATGCTCCATTGGGAATCCTTATCACGGCTCCAGTTTGTTACAATTATCTGCTAGCGTTTTTTACCTAGCTTTAAAATCAGTTTTATAATTCTACAATCAAATAAGCTCCACCATAACATGCGCATATCTTATGAAATAAAGTAGACATACTTAACCAGCTTCCACTGTGAAATTGAAAACAAAATAGCATCATTCAAGATGGGATCATTTGCTACCTCCATAGCAATAGCACCTCCTCAGTTGTTTTCCAAACAACACGAAGTATCATCAATCTCGCCAAAGTGGAAAACAGACTGATCGAGGTGGAAAAGCTCTCCTGTCAATAACGTAACCAACTCTTTAGCGTCATCCTCCACCCCAATCGCCGGTGCTGAGAGCAGGATAAGCCTATAGCCATCCGTTTGATTTGGCATGCCCCTATTGTTAGCTGGCCGTTTTCGGTTAACAAGCGCAGGCCGCAAACCGCAACAGACAGGTGCAATTTGAGCTCTTTAATGTATCGCGAGGGCCATTTGTGAGGAAAAACACAGAGAATAGCAAGTTTGTTGCAGCCCCTTCCATGGTGGCGCATGTAAAACACACCCGCAGTTTGTATCAACCCTATTAATCACCGCTTTGCAAAGCGCAAAAGCTTCCGGCATAGTTGGGTAGGATAAGTAAGTTCGCCTCCCTGCCAGGTTGATCGAAGAAAACTCTCTCGCCCACTATCCATTGGCTCATCTTCTCCGGGCACCGAAAGCGGTGTACATAAATGATTAACTCTAATCAGCATGGAACGAATTTACACTGCACGTGATTTGATTATCGGATACATTTGGATCCATTATTAGACCACCTTCGCACACACACATTCACACATTTGCCACGGCCTAACTAGCTGTTACCAACCTTAACTTCCAGCGACTTTGGCGTACGTGCAAACGAAAACTTTTACTTTCATTAAATTATGAGTGCAAGGGGGAGGGGAGTGGCGTCGAAATTGCAAGAAAATCGAACCCAAAACGCACCACAACAGATGAGGTCAAGCAGGAAGCAGGCAGTGACTGCTAGTTAAGTAGATTTCACAGATTTGTTATTGCAACAGCTTGAAGGGTTCTGTTTTGTTCAGTGTGAAAAATTCAATCAAAGCATATCCAACCGCAGGTATGGAGAGGATCTGAGCTTTACGTAATATTGATTAATGTTCGCAAGCGCCTTTAAAGTGTTTCAGTTTTATGTTTCCTCCCTGCCATAGAAACGCTCGTTGCATTAGGGAAATTTTGCCGTTACACTTCATGTGTAGTACCATTATGTATTTTCATAACATGATCTCCTCGAGTTAGCAGGCATTTTAAAAGTGTTGTATTTAACAATTCAGCACAGGGCTTTTGTAATCATAAAGCATTGAGCACGGGTGTTGGCAACATTGGTCAATGGAGAGGGGTACCGATGACAGCTCGGTAATCGATCATAACCTCGCCCAAAAATAAAAGCTCATCCACATAAAACACACGCACTCGGCGTGGCAAGTGATACACAGCTGATTGCAGAGTCCGAGTTTCAAAATCGAGGCCTCCAATATCGATACGGTCACTTTGCAATAGGCCAAGATGTTGATGTGGTAAGGGCGCTTCTTTCCATTAAGTCTAATATATGTTTATTTTCTACACTCTCTTGCGCATAGATTCCACGAAAGGCACCCGCGAACCGCGCGCCAAGATGCACCGAGAAGGAAGAGTGTGGCCATGTGTGGTGTTTCTGATAGCTGTGTGCGCGGAAGCGACCGTTGCTCATGCACACGGCAATTTGAAAGCACTGCTGGCACATGACATCTCATCGCACGAAGCTACAAGGGATGATTTCAATAACGGTAAGTAAAATGGTCGACTCGAAACTTTTTCTTCGTTGTTTACTTACTTTATTCATAGCCAGCCCTAGGGAGTCACAAAAAGATTGCTTTTATATCTTTTAACTTTCTACTACCAACCTAAACGTTACTGGTTACTGAGAATTGAAATGGGATTAAATGTGCAATAAAATAATCAAATCAAGTTTCGATTCTCGCCAAGCGACTCCGGTGCCCGATGTAGTGTGCCGCCAATTCCTCTTAGATGCGTAATCTTAATGCTCTTTCAAGCGAACCAACTGCTTACTCGAAAGGAACGATTAAACGATCGGTTTTTTTTTATGGCAAAACTCAATCGGGCAGCTCAAAACACGGCCTAACCCGCACATGGGCAGGTCGGGGTGGACTCACGCACGATTAGCACAGCCGTCCTCGGGTATACAATGTTGCAATAGGGGAGGAATACAGCCAAACCTCGCGACTATATAGCCGACCGTACCAATTTGTGCCACCCAAACGCGCAACATTTGGCCCGTGTGCCCAGCTATATAATGAAAATAAAGGCGTACTCGACCAGCTGGTGAGATTCTCTTCGCCACATTCATTGCCAGGGCCACGGTCATCGCGCCAGGGCCTAAGGTGTCACACGAGCATGCATGTACAACGGCCAGGCCCATTTTGGGAGAGTTGAACCCACCCGGTCGGACCATTGGAGGTCTCTCGGGGTGGAAGAAGATTGAATGCTCACAGACAGAGGGATCTGGTTCCCACAGGATGGCATAGCATACCCCGTCGCAGCCAAGACACAGTCCGACGCAAACCGCTATGCCCTGTTCTGTGCTGGCCGACCGGGTGTCGTGATAATCAACTAAAATATTTTATTGATTTCATTAGTGAAACTACACCGGTCGCCAATGGAGCGACGCTATCAAACAGCCCCCGTTGTCCGTTTGTGTCGTTCGGTTTTCCCAACGCCCAACCGAGCGCGATCGGGATTCGCAATCGACGGTTACAGACTCGTTTAGGCTACTTAGCCATTTATGTGCTTTCTGTTTGTACTTCATTCACACTGACCATCCACCAAGACGAATACAACGACGATTGGCTACGAATGGATGGTGATTGCGACATGAGTGAACATGATCTGCTGTCTCAATGACAGGCAGATGTTGCCCCGTATCGCTAATCGCAAGTGTGTTGAACATGAATGGGCTGACAACTGCTGCACAAAGCCAAACAAACAACCATTTAGTAAAATGGTAATGGAGGGCATATTCTCCTTTGACTGAAAGCGATTGTTTAGCACGTTCCGAGCAACTAACTTCCAAAAACATCAATAGCCGCACAGCAACTAACCCTTACCTAAAATTAATTCCACAAAGAGCTTCTTCCGATCCCACGGTATGCTGTGCTGACTGATAAATCACATTAAATGACCTTTTTTCTAATTGACCAGTTGATGAACGCAAGCGTCCCAAGCCCATTCATCAAATCGCTTCGAGTTGTGCAGTTGGTTGTTTTTCGCCAACTTATCACCCCAGATAAATGTCTACATTACTGGTTGCATTTCGACAGGCCGTAAAACCCGTTCCGCCGTTACTGGCCAATAAACCTACGTCTGACATCCCATTCCACAACACACACATTTACTCTCACAATATGCGCTTACCGCTTTCTATCTTCAACATCGTCTCTAGCATCACCACTTCCACACCCCTTCGTGTCCTTGACTGTATGCTCTCGCCCAAACATCAGGTAGACCTTAACAAAATCTTCCGGGATGGGAACGGGAAAATTTATCATTCAACTATCACTTAACAGAGACCATAATTCGCTCATTACTTCGCCCAGGTGGCAATGGCACTGATCAATTGTGTTGCGTTTGTCTTCTTGCGACGGCCGAGCAAACGTCTTGCGGAAGTACGCCGAGAAGAAAACGCCAATCCACCGGCAGCACTATGGTGAAATGGAGATGAAACGATCAATTAGGTAACACTACCAAGCCGACGGGTTCGGTTTTTCCCTACTTTTCTTTCGTGTACTTTCCTATCGTCATCGCCCCTCTATATACACAAAAAAGACAAAAAACCCGGCAAAGAGGAAGACACACTTTAAAAATAAACATACTTCGTTGTCGATGCTGCCTTCGTTGAACGACAGCAAACATATGATGGGAATAATGCATTTCCCAAACTTCTTTAGGCTCTGTGACATCAGCTGGGTGGCACACGTACGACGGCGGGGCCTGGACGGAGAAACTGTGCAGTATCTTCGCAAGACCAACTGCTACACGTGAAAAGACGACATGGTTCACTGCAAGAAAAGTGCCATCCGTCGTGTGGAGACAGTTTGCCAAGATCGCTCAACATAGCTTCCGTACACCGGCCATCGATGCTCATCCTGTAGAGATCTAACAGCCAATTCAGTAGCCACGAAAGGCCGTATAGTTGACCTAGAGGTGCGGATGCATGGAAGAGAGACATTGAAATATTTAACCAACCTATTGAAGGGATGTAGTTTTTATGCATACAGAGCGTTTCAATTAATCAATTGCATAATTAAACAATGTACCAGTATCCTAATTCCACAAACTTAACAGAATCTCATGAGATTGGAAAATGAACCCTACTATTCATAACAATTTCCTGTCAAAATTCTGTTCAGAACTATTTTTCCTCCTTACATATCATCCACGTGCTTCAACACGCAGCCTGCACTGTAATCATTCTGCCGACGACGAGTTCAATAGACTTTATACCGTGGTGTATGGTGCTAGCTGGAGGCACACTTTTGAAGGCAAGTACCGCACGAGGCACCCAAGATCGTGCCTACCAACAGGTGCTTCGAAGCAGATGCAGTTGCGCAGTACACGTGCAGTAACGCGTTGCAATACGGACCTTTCTGGTGTAAGATTCATTTTTTATTGACCATTGTTGTCTCGCGGTGTGTGTCGATCTTCCCAACCCTCCCTCCACCGACGGACGGATAATTTCTATCGAAGGAACTTGCAGTGCACACGATGAGCAAGCAGGTTATAGGAACGGTTTGTTGCTTGGTTGCCGTTATGCACTGCTTTATCATTTTGTTTCTCCTGCTCGAGAGGGTTTAAATTTTCCACCGAAAGACGACGCACGACTTGGAAAGGGCGACGCATTTAGCGAGACAACCATTTTCACATCAATCACGCACAAAAGCAACACATTGGCAGAAATTTGAATGCGATATAAACCAAGCGCAATCGTACACGTGTTTGGGTTAGGAGACGCAGCTGCGTTTGCGTGTGTAACTTCCACCAGTGCGCAACACGGTACCGTGTCGTATATCGTCCGCCAGCAAACAGGAACCGCCTTCTACAGGTGGAAAACAGTAGAAGAACTGCCTTTTACCATTCAATTGATAGCAAATTCAAAGGTCATGGTGTATGGAAACCTTACAAAAGATGATCAAATACCGGTACCGAAAATGAAATCTCAAGGCACTCGCTTCGTGCATGCTTGCGGGAGAGTTCGGCAGACGGAGGAATTGATGCTTTGCTTTCACTTTCAATTTTCATCTCATCAACACAGGCGGTGCATCATGGTTCCGGTGAAGTAATAAACCGATGACAATGGAATCGCGCGCAAACGATTAAAGGTTTTAATTAAGCGCACAAACTACCTAATTGATGTGTTACACCAATCTATCACGACCAACCAAGGCAATAAAGAAGTACTATTATAAGAAGCAAAACAACGCCATTCATTGTCCAAAACACTGAACCATGAGGGGGCATGAAACACAATGCATTTTTGCTAAGCATAGTCTAATGAACTTAAGCCTGAAGCTTCAGTCATTTCAACTTCAAACAGAAGATAACATATCTTAAAGCCATAAGCGATAATTCCTGCCATCGCTAACCGCTTGCCCGTGTCGTATCGTTTCGTTCCAGATTTAGCTCGCAACTTTCACTCGCCACGGCTGGAATACAACGAATGGTTACCGGTGGGCCGTGGTGATCCGCTCAAGAACGATCCAACGTACGACTACAGTCCACCGGTGCTGGACCGTGTGCGCTACTGGTCCGACGGTACGAAGGATAAGTCGTCGGGCAACGACATCCTGCTGCTGGGCGTTCCCTCCAAGAAGACGGTCGGTATGAGCAAAGAATGGAACAGTATCCCGTTGCGCCGTAACTACCACTCGACGGGGCATCAGCATCACTCGGTAGCAACCAGCCCGAACCAGCAGCCTCATACCGTTCTAATGCCACCGCCGCGTAACAACTATCTCGGCGGTGCGGAAGGGACCGGATTTTGGGGTAGAGAGTCATCCGCCTCCCAGCGAGTCGATACACAGCCTGGTAATGGCTTCAAATATCGGCCTGGAAGTTCCTATCAAGAACAATTTTCTGGTAAGATGAAATGTTGTATAAATATAATATATGCTCCTTCATTATCTTTGTAATTATCTTCCGGTAACAGATGTAAAGCACTCCGAGCCCCCTCTGTCGCAGCCTATTACGGCACAATTCCATCATCACCATCAGCCCCAGCTGCAAGGAGCCAGCGGATTCAACCGACAACAGCAACCGTACGTCACAACAATACGCCTGACGACTCCGGCCGGAGACATTGTGAAGCGCCCCCTACTCAAGACGATACTACAGAATGAACATTCCTACCCGTTCACGAAAACCGCCATGACCAGTACGGTTACCGAGTACACTTCCGGCGGGTTCTACGACGTACAAAACATTAACGCCATGGCACAAACGATATTCCATCCTCCGCAAACCACCGAATACCTTCAATCGCAATCACCGTCGTTCCCGTCAACCAAAACGGTACCCAAGATGAGTAAAGACACCCGCACACCTCAGCAATACGACACTCCTGTCGGTCCCTTCGTAACACCGGGCACTACTCACCTGCCTACCACGATGATGTCCACCACGACAATGCGCAGTCCAATCACGCTACCGAGCTCTTCCAGCACGGCAAGCCCCATGGTAACGACGCCGCCTACTCCAATGGCAATGACGACCGATTCGGTCTTTTCCCACTACAAACAACCGGCAACATCGGAACGTTGGTCACCGTATCTCATCATAGAGGGCCACTCGAAGGTGAAAACGTACGGACTGAATACGAACGATACACTAATGCAGTTGCCTCGCATGGTTCCCGTCACTAGCACAAAAGATCCGATCGTACGGCATGTGGTCAACCGTGATCCTGACACTGGTGCCGAGCTGGCAGTCACACACATCGCTACCAAGCGCCCGCCAGTGTACGAAATTCACACGGAAGCCGCACCGCGAACTGTGAAGAAAAATGGAGCCGGAATTCAGCAGCAGCGGCAATACGAGTCGTCCGTCGACACGCTACTTACACTGCTCGAAGAAAGCTCATTCGAGGATATGCTGAAGGAGGAGAAAGCACCGGAAAATGCCCTGGACGATGGTACGGCCAATTCCGTCAGCAAGGACAGCAAGACGCGCCGAAATGTGCGCGTGACGCGACAGATCTACCGACTCGAGCGGCCGTGATGTATTTTTTTCCTTTTTTCTTTTTTTAATGATTATACGTTGCAATCATTATCCGGTATACGCTATCGTACGGGACCGAGCACATTAGCGTATATCGAGTTTTCGCGTATAGCGAATAGTTGCTATATATCAGACATGGGCGGTCCCTTGGTATAGTCTAGTGTTGGGAAATACGAATTCTAAGAGGGATTCGAATCTTCGAATGCCAATCTTGCTTGGGATTTAAATCTCCGAGAAGTGGATTCAATCTTCAAATATTCTAAGTCCCGAGTCTCCCAACACTAGTACAGTCGTCAACTTGCACGACTTAGCAATACAACCGTCGTGGGTTCAAGTTTAGAATGGACCGTCCCCTCGTAACAAATACTGACTATCCGGCTACGTGGTACTGAATAAAATTTCAAAAGCCTGTTTAGGCCGGCATGTCGGCGTCGGACATTAAGTCACGTAGAAAAGAACTAGATCAGACTTATCTGGTATTTTCTAACAAAACCATACGGCCATATATACTGCTAGGACATGATGTACTAGAACTGATCAGCACACACACAGAAGAGAACACAACAACAAACCATAGAACGTAGAAAATCGCCTTTATCTTCTTCCGAC
This sequence comes from Anopheles arabiensis, assembly GCF_016920715.1. Taxonomy (NCBI): domain Eukaryota; kingdom Metazoa; phylum Arthropoda; class Insecta; order Diptera; family Culicidae; genus Anopheles; species Anopheles arabiensis. The sequence continues at coordinate 230,419 of NC_053518.1, forward strand.
GGCGACAACAGAACTGCAGATCCAACCTTAATCTTGTTTCTTCTTAATAACTTCGTTTACGATGCAGGGACGAGTTTTGCCTACACTAAGATCATCTGTAAATAGTAAATGCATATGTTTAAGTTAATTTTAAATAGACTAGCGAATTTGTGAATACTTAACGAAGTAAAGTGATATACAGCTGGCGTTTACAGCGCTCCATTGATGTTTCTTTGTGAAATGTGCGATTCGATTCCGAACTTGCGCTAGTTTTCTGAAGAAAATGTGTTCATTGCCTTCTCTTGGGTTTTTTTATTCCGTACATTCCAGAACGCAACACTTTTTGAAGGCATTTACAGCGGACATGTTTATTGTTGCTTTCATAAAACGGATTTTGAGCACGACGAAAATGCAATCTTTTATCTTCCTTTCTTCTCGTACGCGAACACTAAATGTACTAGAGTGCACTAGTGAATAGGAAAAGCCGTTCTGCGTCATCTTCGTATGAAGGATGCAATAAAAACTAAAGGTAGGATGTTGTTGAGTAGTGAACGTAGATTCATTGAAGCTACATTATCCTTTCTATTTTCTCTTTATCAAAAAACTAGGTCAGCTTTGTTCCAAATAATTCGAACTTCCTATCACTAGTTTGCACGTATTTTCTGTTAAGCGATTAGTAATTGTTTTGAATATTCACCCTTAATTCTTGCTTCATCTCAATCCACTGTGGATGTCGTCTACCTTTTTCCATACTACCGTCACACTTCGTCGACGCGATTTTACGATAATATGTCTTCAAATAAAATAAATGCTAAAATCGATCTAACTCAAGTAGCGAGCTCGTCTCTGTCTCTTAGACTATAGTCTAAGCGTACTAATCTTGTAATACGCACACACCATGCCACGATAGAGCCCATACTTTCCGTCGTTATATAGCGTGGAGAGCATGGTAAATGTATAACGGAGTGAAGCGCCTTTCCGGAACATTCCACGAGTATCGGTGCAGATTCTCACTTGGGATGCGCTCGCCGGGCGCCAGTAAATGATTGTTAGGATTTTTTCTCAGCTGCAGTCAGCAGCGGCGGTGGAGGTCCGGGTACCGATCCGGTCCCGGTTGCTACGCACGCCGTCGCTGCCGTCGCTCATAACTTCCGCAGATCCAGCACGAACACGCTGCCGTCACTGGCACTGGCGCCAACCTTGCTGCCGCGCGAGTTCCAACATACCTCGAAAATGCCACCCGTTCCCTTGTAGCTGTGCACCAGCTGACCGCTCTGGGTGCTCCAGATGTGGACGCACTTGTCGAAGCTACCCGAGGCAAGAAATTTGCCGTCTGGGCTGAACGCAACCGAGTACACCGGTTCCGTATGTTTCGTGAGCGTGTGGATGCAAACGCCCCGCTCTACGTCCCACAAGCGAACGGTAGAATCGAAGGACGCACTCGCCAAGATGAGGTTCATGTTGGGATTCTGCGTGCCCGTACCCGTGGGTGACCATTTAATAGTGTATATCTCTTTCGAATGAGCCTGGAGGGATGGAAAGATATGTAAATTATACGTGTTGGAATTAGAGGTATGACAATGAAAATTCAGTTCATCTGAAAATATTAATGATCTGGTTCACAAGAATAGAACGCTTTGATTCTTTTGATAAATTGAAACAAAAAATTATGAACGTTTAAAAAAATTGAAAAAAAAAAAACTTTTAATATCGGCAAATTTATATGCAAATCAAGAAGCGGTCGATTTTAAACTGCGCAATGCGTTCTAGCGTCATATGACATTTTGCCAATATGGATCTGCTGTTCAGGTGACCAGAGCTACTGAATAATCTGTAGTTCTATCGATTTTCGAATAGTCTACCGATTTACAGGTATTGCTATTCGTAAATGAACGAAAGAACCGAGATCAAGTTCACGTTGGTTGTGATAAACGACTCAGTTCATTCACGTTCACTTAAAAGAACCGAAATGCCCACCACAAGTTGGAGTGTATAGTTATAAGAAATAGTTCACCTGAAGATCGTGCACACAGGTGTCCTGCTTCATCGACCAAATCTTCAATGTCATATCGTCCGAGCAGGAGGCTAGTAGTTGTCCCTGAGGATCCCATTTGATGGCGTTCACCTCATTCTGGAAAATGCATAACAAAATGGTGATGATACACTCCAGCGTGAAATTGCGTCAGTATTTACCGTGTGTCCTTGGAACGATTTGATCGGCTTGTCCACACCAAGCTTGCACACGTGAATGCACTGATCCGTGCTACAACTGGCAAAGGACTGATTCGATTGCCAATCTACATCCAGTGCTGGCGCCGAATGGAAGCTGAACTGCTGCGTACACTGACCAGTAGCCGCATCCCAGATAATGGTCGTTTTGTCCACACCCGCCGAGAGGATGTAGTTACCCCGTTTGTTCCACTTAAGTGCAAAAATCGGTCCTTTATGCTGACCAAGCGTACTGGCTAGCAGACCATCGGTACGCCAAATACGGGCATATCCATCGTACGAGCCCGTCGCCAGCAGTGTACCGTCGCAGTTCCAATCGAGTGACGTAACGTCCTTATTACTCGGCACCTCCGTGCCACCCTTCTGGATGCAATGGCGCAGTACGAGCTGGTTCGGATTGGCGGGATTGTCCGACATGTCCCAAATTCGTGCCGTACTGTCCCCAGATCCACTGGCCAGCAGGTCCGTGCTGGGGTTCCAGGCGCAAATGAACACCTCACTCTCGTGACCGCGCAGAACCGTAGCCTTCGAGGCGGGTATTTCAATGCTTTGATCCACTTCCATCGTCTCTACTGGTGCCGGCGTGGTAGTAGCAGTGGTCGTCGTAGTCGGTGGTGGAGGGGCCGGTTCCTCGGTCGTACCGTTCGTCTCGGGTGGTTCCGTTTTCGTGGCCTGCTTTTGCTGATTTTGCATATTTTGCCGATTGGCGACCACTTCCGGCATCACCGCATCGATGAGGCTTAAGCTTTCGCCCAACCGTTGCTCGGTACCGTCCTCTCCTATACTGATTTCGGCTTCCGTGTACTGCAGCCCTTTCTGCAGAATGCTAAGCAGTGCTGCCGGTGGCACCAGCGCTCCATTGATGTTGCTTTGTGAAATATGCGATTCGATTCCGAACGTGTACGCGGAATGAGAAAACCCTACAATAGTACATGGGAAAGGAAAAGTAGCGTCACAACGTAAGGACAAATCTGTTGTTTGTACACAGTATACACCTACCAGACTCTTGCAAATAGCGGTAAACCAGGAAGTTTACCTCATCACTCGAGAAACTCATCTTGCGTGCGATGTGCTCTGCTCACGATGGATGGTTAAATCCACCCGTATGCGAATGCTTCTAGGTCTGTAGATTGAGCAAATACTATTGTTAAGCGATTTGGTGTCGTATTCACAGTAATAAATTACAATATTCTACAATGGAATGCGATTTGTTTTTACGCACAAGGGTTGTTTTTCGTTTTCTTTTCCCCCATTGACAGATGACCCAAGCTATCTTGGCGTCTAGCAGAGACACCAACCCCGCCAGGAAATGCAAGAAAATGATAGGAATTGTTTGGAAAATTATACAAATTTCTATGAAAAAAATTTAAATAAAAGTTTTTGAGTCATTTATTTTAACATAAACATGAATCATCTTTTCATATTGCCAAAGGAGATTTGGGCACAAATTATGTTGCTTTTCCGACTTGTTTGATTGTACAACGCATTGCAGTAGTTTCTTGCAAAGCTGTCAAGAGAAATATGTAGGGATGGGCATTCCGAACAGGTTGAAATTTTTAAATCTAGTATATTTGCAGTTCAAAAATTGAATGCTCACTCACACTACATTCAAGACACAATAGTACATGTTAAGAAACTACATAATCTGTAATACGGTACTAAATTACCGAAATACATGATTCATAAATACACCTTCTATCTTGCTTGAAAGATGGCGGTTCGAATTTTCTTGTTGAACTGTCAAATGCCATGAGTGGGGGGACCTAGCGGAACCAGTCCCGTAAACTTCCTCTTTTGTGATTTGTCGTGAAACTGTGCAGTGTTCTCTCCCGAGCTAAGGTCAATTTTTGACGACTTGCACGGTTTTATTGAAAAGAACCTCCCTGAAAAATGGCTCTTAACAAAGCTGAACTAGCCTGTGTTTACTCGGCACTGATTCTGGTCGATGATGATGTTGCCGTGACGGTAAGTAGGCGAGTTTTTCTCGGGGGTTAGATGCTGTATCAACCCGGCGGTATGTGTGTGCTCGTGATGTGCTTAGAATGTTTGAGAGCGTTGTTTGAACTCTGCTGATGTATGTTAAAGAGCATGCTGAGTAATGAAATTCATTAAACAGTTTAACAACATGTCCTATTGAGACATAAAGCGTCAAGCACTTTCGTGAAACCTTTATTGCCACATAGCACACTGCCGCTGGCTGGATGTTTTTTTAGGTTATGGTTTCGGCTGTACTATATGTTTACATCGCGTTTTTTATCTAACGATTCGTGTCATCCTTCCTCTCTTGCAGGACGAGAAGATCGCAACCATCCTGAAGGCCGCCAACGTTGACATCGAGCCATACTGGCCTGGTCTGTTCGCAAAGGCCCTGGAAGGCATTGATGTCAAGAGCCTGATCACGAGCATCGGCTCAGGTGTGGGATCCGGTGGTGGTGCCCCAGCTGCTGCCGCTGGTGGTGCTGGTGCTGCCCCGGCTGCCGCCGAAAAGAAGGAGGAGAAGAAGGAAGAAGAACCAGAGGAATCCGATGATGACATGGGATTCGGTAAGTTAAAAGACGCATCCTGTCTCATTGAACTGTTCTGACCCCCCGTCATCGTTTCTTACTTCTCTTTCCTTCAGGTCTCTTCGGTTAGATCTTTCTCGCCGTGCTGGAATGTACAACGCAAAAGAGAGTTTATCTCTTTTTGCTGTACCGGTATTTGTACAACTATTCTGTACACATATGAATAAAACATTGATATAAATACCTAAGTTTGTGAACTTCGCCATTCGGCCAGTTGATTAAAGTGTATTCGAAAACAATTTATGGTTCGTGCTGTAAGTACCCCGTCGGATGCGGCGATCTGAACAGTCTAAGCACGTAATACGGTCGTTGCACGAGGCGTGAACTCAAAAAGATTACGCTAGATTTGTATGGGATAGCGTAAACTTTTCGTCAAAAGATTATAGGGTTGTATGGCTAAAATTCAGTTTACGCCAAAGTTTACGCTTCGTGTGATGTTCGTATAACACATGTGCTTCTACTTCGCTACATTCGACTGAAAGCAGATAAATTGAATGTCAATTAAACGGATGGAATTATGTTATACGACCAACTTTATTCTTTCTAAATATCCGCTACATGCTCCAAACAACGTTCCCGAAAGTATTCGTGTCGCTTTCTGTTTTCGTTTTTCGATGTTGCAAAATACTTGGACAGCTTCTCACTGCCATACGACGCTTTCTCGGCATCCTTGGCGTCTGTCTCATCCTCGAATTCCATATCATATGCCTTCTTCTCCAGCGCATTCCCCGCAGTGGACCAGCTAAACCGTACCAATCGTGGAAATCCAAACACCAGATCAATTTCGCCCAAAAACTTTTTCGTAGTCGGGTCGCCCGGATACCCGCTTCCGAAAGAGGTCACTTCTTCGTTCGGTCGTTCACGAAATTTCCACACCTTCAGAGCGTGATCGCGCGTCACCTTCGCTGCAATACTTGCCGCCGATACGATTGGGTACGTGCTGTCGGCTTTCTTGGCTACGGTGATTTTGAACTTAGGAAAGATGGCTTTCAGCTTGGCTTGATACTTTTCCGGCGGTCCTACCGTATCCACGTATACCTCCGCAATGTTAACGCCCGCGTCAATTGCCGAGTTGATCAACCCGATAGCAGAGTCCATTGACACTTCGTTGAGCGAATGCTTCGTTCTTCTAAGCATGCACATCGAGATCACATTGGGCGATATGGCCTCGACGGCCCATCCGAGGGCTGTCTTCGCAAAATCCTTGCGGTTCATTTCATCGAATATTTGATCACGTTTTTCCTCCGTCAGTTGCTTTGAATCGGAAAATCCAAGCTGTTTAAGAATATCTTTTTTCGATAGCGGACAGAAAGCGATTCCGTACACCATAGGGCCTGTAGTAGAAACATAGAAAGTTATTCAATTCAGGAAAATTTAACAGATTCCTTTGCTCCATACCGAGCACTGGTCCACGGCCGGCTTCATCGACACCAAGCATACACGGTTCATCCTTGCACAGCTGTGGGATGTCGGAAACGTATACGAAGTTTTTAGCGTTATCCTGTTCCAAAATGTACGGTCCCAATGTTTCTAGGTTCTCTATTCTCGACTGCTTCACATCCGAATGACTTTCAGGCTCTTGCTTCACTTTTTTGCCCATTTTTTTTGGCTTGCAAGTAGGATTGTGTCCAGAACAACAAATGAAAACTAATGATTTGCCGCGCAAAACTCGTGAACAATTGTACGGCAGTGTTGCCAACACTATAAACGAACGAATGTTTGGGGCAATTTTTCTGACCGTTTAAATAGACATAGAGCGACAACGTCAACCTTGTTCTGTTTTGTTTAAAAACATAAAAAATTAAGTTAAAATGTGTTCAAACACTTCGTTTATTTACGAAAAAAAGATGATAAAATTTTTAATAATAGAATCTACATGTAATCTGGCAGCACTGTATTTGTTGTGACAAATTAATTCATTGACAACAGATCAACACACCTTTGACGTTCGTCTGTATATGTGGAACAAATATTTCTGCGGTTCTCTTTCCACTCTGTTTTGGATTACGTGTGGAAAATCGAATCTTTTGCAAGAATAACTTTCCACTAAGCCAACCGCAAGTGCGTTTTTTCTTCGTGTGCCAGCTATTTCCAATCTGGCAACATGGCGGATTGGGATGAAATAAAACGCTTGGCTGCCGATTTCCAGAAGGCACAGCTTTCCACAGGACTTCAAAGGTAAACTACCCATCCGGATGTTTGATGTGGCACTAGTTTGTAACAATCCGTTTTTCTACTCTTTCCCGTCTGTGGCAGATTATCGGAGAGAAATTGCATCGAAATTGTGAGATTGTTGATTGAAAAAGGGCTCATCGACGTAATCTACACGAACGATGGCAAGGAGTATCTCACGCAAGATCACCTCAAGCAGGAGGTGAAAGATGAACTGTACGTGCGTGGCGGTCGGGTGAACTTAATTGAGCTGGCGAGGGTGCTCAATGTCGACTTCGGAAAGATTGAGTATACGGCCAAGCGGCTGGTCGAGAAGGATCCTAATTTGCATCTCCTGCTTGGCCAGCTCATTGAGACGTCCTACTTGCAACGAGTGGCATCGGAAATCAACCAGAAACTGGTGCAGTACGGTGAAATCCACATTGGACAGCTCACTACCACGTACGATCTGCCGACCGATTTCATTCTGAACAAAATCGTGCTGGCCAATCTGCACAAGGTCATCTTTGCCAAGCAGGATCCAACGAATGCGCACATATTTTTCACACAATCGTACATCGCACGGAACAAAGCGAAAATCCGTGGAGCGTTGGCAGCGATTACGAAACCCACTCCGATTTCCGTCATTCTCAATTTGACGGATGTGCCGGCACGCATACTGTACATGTCGCTGAATGAAATGTCTTCGCTCGGCTCGGTTACGGTGCAATCGCCGGCCGGTCAGTACATACCACACGTGTACCAGCGCATGCAGGCGCAGTGGGTGAAAGATTATTTCAAGCAGAATGGCCACATCATGTACGAGACCGTTACAAAGCTGGGTGTTTCGGACGTGCGTTCGTTTGTGCAGGCGCAGCTGCCAGATGAGAAGCTGGTACATTTGAAGAATTGCATTATCGGTAAACGGTTAATCGATCAGGTGAAAGACTCGATGGATATGTGCGTAACGAGCAACTCGTACCTGGACATTTCAACCATACTGCCGTCGTCTTTAAGCGACGATAACATTGAAGAGATCCTTACGCACATATTAACGCCGACAATACGCAAACAAACGAACGTCTTCGGGATGGTCGTTCTGACGGTGAACTTCATGGACGAGTGCGTTAAAGGTTGTCTAGAGCTGGTGAACGAACATGCGAAGCGTGCGGTTGAAAGTGGTAGCTATCAAAAGTACATAGCAGAGAAGTCAATGAAGCATCAGGAGGTGGATCACGGTGTAATGGAAGAGGAAAAGGCTGACAAGCGCGAGGAGCGACGCAAGAAGGCATCTTCTGGGAAGGGTGGTGGCGGTGCCCAGGGTCGCGAGACGAAGACAAAATCGACGAAAAAGCATGCCCGAGGAACCCGGGGCAATGTGTCGGATTCGGACGATGGCGGAGAGATACAGACGAATGCGAGCAACAAGAAGGGCGGAAAGGATCCACACATTGAGCTTATCACAGCCAAGGAGATCGCCAAGGTGGTGGAAAAGACGCTCGAGCCTGAAGGACTGGAGATGTTGGCAAAGGACGTGGCAAATCATTACTTCCCGTAAGTGTTAACGATTGTCACATTCGATGATGAACTTTCAACTAATCTCTCTTTTGTAATAGAATTTTAAGCAAACAGGCACTCGTCAAAGCGCACGAGCTGTACGAGCAATCACTCCAGAAGAACAATCAAAACCGTCGCCAAACTCATGCCAGCATTCAGGAGAAGCTCAACACACTATACAACGACATCCGGCTGTACGAGAAGGGATTGAAACTGTTCCCAGCCGACGTGCAGGGACAGCTGCTCAAGTATCTGCTGAAAACGTTCGGCACGGATGCATGCAATGAGTTGTGCCTGTATGTTGCGTCCGAGTGTAATCTAAACACTAACTTTAACGCACCACTCACTACTGAACAGCGGACCAAGATTGCGAACGACAGTGGGCCGGAATATCGGTCCCACCTGCAGACGCTCTGCAAAGCGCTGTCTGCCAGCGAAACGGTCGAAGATTTCCTCGACAAAACAGAAAAGACGATGCAGGCGTGCAGCATGATGCTGAAAAAGATCGACAAGAAAAAGGATAGGTACGTACACGGAGGAGAGGAGGGTGCTTGTGTCGGAAACCGGCCGTCGTCGATTAGGTTCAATTAAGTGTAGACAACGAATTTTAATTTGTGCCACTCACCGATCCCACGGATGTTTCGATACATCATCGATGGCAGCAGTTCGGGTTGACTTATGTTGCTAAATTGAACATTAATTAAGTTAAATTAGTCGTGCTGCGATGTGTGCTACCCGTTCTAGTGGAACTATCTTCGGCAGAGTTTAAGGAATGCTTCAATTCTTAACGGTGCGTTACAATTTCAGAAACCTAATTCTCTGCCACAAGCATGGTCTGCTGGAGCAGCTGACCAACTGTACCGATCCAGCCCTGGTACTTCATCTGGCCGTACTGATTATCTTTACTATCTCAACGCAAACCATGCTGCACGCTTCCGGTCGGCACGTGTCCGCTATTTTAGCCTTCCTGCAGACGGTGCTGAGCACTGACGACTCAAAAGTATTCAACAACTACCATGGTATGTAGGATGTACTTTATGAATGTTAAAGTGCTGTAATACTAACGAATATTTCCTTATTAAGATCTGGTACTGAAGTTACTAAGTACGGAAAGCTCCACCACGGAAGAAGCCAAGGCAAATGCGGAAGATATTACGAAGCAGCTGGGTGAACTGACGCCTGTTGTGAAGAACATTGCTGGCAACTTTAAGAAAGCTGGCGTAACTCCAGTAGAGTAAAGAAGGAGAGAGGTCGTTCGATCGGTCGTTAGGTCCTTAGTGCATTAAATTGGGTGGGATCTTACTTGTGTGCTGGAAGTATGGTTAATATTCTTTATTTTTTCGCGTCAATAAAACCCGAGCTTGTTAATTGTTTCTAATCAATACATTGACGCAATTGAAGCATTATGTATTCTGTAGTATTAGTCACTATTAGTTAAGCAGGCATAATGTACCATCGCCTGTAATGTCCGTAGTTTATACTGAACGAACAAAAGTATCATGATTGATCATTTCTATCGGTTGGCAAATAATTACATTGGCCCACACTCATGTCAGCGTGATAAAGTGTTGACCCACCAACCACGTGCATTTGTCTTCGCTAAAAGTGTTAAATTCTAATCTCGTCAATCTAACAGTGATGAAAAACAGCGTCCCTCAATCTCTCGGCAGTTTTATTGCACCTTCCACCATCAACTGTTCCAACTCGTGTCAAAGTGTTTTGCCGACGCCACCACCGCCCGCTAGCATACGATCTATGCTTTTGTGAGCAAATTAGCGCGTACGAATTGATTCACAAGTGGTCGCGTACTATTATGTCGCTAAATGGTGGTTCAATAGACCTAGAGCCAGAGGGATGGAAAGAGAAGAAGCCTAGAAAGCGCCCCGAAACCCAGACCGAAATTGACGTCAAATGCGACGGACTAGTCGTACCCGTGTGTCGTTTGGAGAGATCACTTTTCGGTTCGGAAATAGTAGCGCACAGCGCCGTAACGGGTTCAGTGTCTTTCGGATTGTTAGTGAGCGTGTGTATGTGTGCGGGCGGGACTAGTTCATAGAAGTGTGAAAACCCAATTGAGGCACTCGGGCGACATATCCCCCCCCCCCTTCCCTGTGTTTGTCATCACGTGGAATGCGCAGCTTTTATGCAGCAAAAGCCTCCGGTCGCTTCAACCCCGCATTTGGACCAGCTGATTCAATCGGAAGCGAATGTTACATCAGTTTTCTGTTAGTGGCACATCAACGTTAGGGGTCAAATGTGAAACCTCCTCGTTCACGGTATCGTGAAATCCGGGTTCGTTTGTGTTAGTAGGGCGTGCTGAAGTATCATTAAATTTCGCGTTTTTTTTCATCGAGTTGCTTTAGTTGACGGTGGTGACGAGTTTTCACTGCGATGGCTAAATGTTGTTTGTCCCGCTCTTGGAGCGGTTGCTAAGGAAATCAAATGGTCGAAGGGAAACCCACCGTATCGAATGGTCGGTGTGTGTGTGCGTAGTGTGCGTTGGTAGCGTAGTTTGAACAGCAGTGTGTTGAATGTCAAGCAAATGGTGGCAGCAGGCCGTGCATTTCTATCTTATCGCTCCCGACACGTGGACAGCGCGTCCCGTGCACTCAATCGGCCCAAGGAACGAAACACGCACCAAACTCCAATGAATTTCCGCCCCGAAATGCGACAAGCTGACCCAACGCCGGGTGTTCGCTGTACGTTTCGCTGGTGATAAGATTATCGCGCGATAAGATTAACAACGATCGTGGTTTGGCGTAGGAATTCCCGCTCGGTGCGTAATGAGTATCTAAGACTTTCGCAAAGGGCCGATATTTGACGCTCTTTTAGGTGTGATAAAACGCTGTCCACGTAGCTCTCGAACGGTGATGGACGTTATCGTATGTGGTGTTTCATTCTATACCAGGTTTCTCACGTACTGGTGCGTTTGCAGGGTGAGCAACACTAGTTCTTCATTCGGTTGATTTTCACGGTCACTGGCACATCAGTGCCATCGTACGCGTACGGCAAGGGGACCCCACTACACGTGATTCTGGACATAAAAATAGAAGCTTCCCGGTTTTGCGCAACTAAGAAACACGCCAACGCATCGATATCCGACTGTGGGTGTGTGTGTGTGTGTGTGAATGAGTAGTGTGGCATTTGTATAAGTGAAGCGTTTTTCGTTGGCTTCTTCTGTGTAACCAATCAATTCGGAAAAGTTGACGCCACCCCGCCCACCCAAAATATAGGGGAACCGCGTGAAAGTGTTTCCTGTGTACGTGACCAGCCCGATCGATAATAATAGCACGCGAGTAGTGTTGAATGAAACCTCCCATACATACATGCACAGGTTGTCTTTCAGTGTGAGGCGCCGGCCGCTTGCATAATATCCGAACCATCCCCCTGACGAGGAGAGAGGGGCTCGTTTTGAAAGACGATAAGAACGATGGTGTGATGTAGTACGTGAAGTTGTGCACAAGAGCGCCCCCCCCCCCCCTTCATGCAGTGTGTAAGTGTGTGAGAACGTAAACAAAACGGAATGACGTTGCCCTTTTTCCGCAAAACGTGGTCGAAACGACCCGGCACACAGGGAAAACAGATTCAAATCGGTGACGTGCATAGTTTAACGGTAACGGATTCAGGTTGCTTCAATGCCGTGCCCTGCTAGATAATGGGTACGATTTGGTAATTCCCCCTAAACTAAACTTCTAAAATATCGATTTAAACCATACGTTGATTGATCCAAGTAGGCAGATAGGATGTTCTCGCGCTATTTACTACTAACTCCACATGCAGTATCGTTCACGTTGAAAGTTTCCGTGGTGCGCAAGCGGGGCGCAAGATATCTTGCGTGGTGGAGATTATTGGTATGAGTTAAGTGTTGCGCTCGCGGTTTACAAAATGATTTATACGTCACGATAAGCGTCTGTTAGGGCAAGTAAGCAGATCTTGGACGGTTTGCGTCTCACGTTCAAGGTTGAACAAAAACAATGGCCTCGGGCAAGAAATGCGTTGCATGTCACAAAAAAAAAGTTGTATGTCAGAATAAAGCTCAAACAAATAAGTGCTTATTCATTGTTAGAATGGATTTTCGCTATTGCTTATATATATTTCGCTATTGCATATATATGGGCCAAGGGAGGTCCTGTGGTAAAGTCATCTTGTGGTGACTAAGATGCCCGTCATGGGTTCAAGCCTCATATGAACCATCCCTCTAGTGGCAAGGTCTGATTACCCGGCTGCGTGGTACTAACTAAGTCTCGAAAGCCTTTATAGACCGTGTTGGACGTTACGCCAAATAGAAAAAGAAGAAGATATAAATGTGCCGAAGAAACATGATTAGTTCCAATTTTTGACTCACTCGCTTCCTCAGCACAGGTGGTTTAAAAATACATTAGATGACCGCGATGTGTTTTACTGGAGTGCTTTGTAATTGGAAGTTCGCTAACTGGGGTGATTCTCTCTATCTGGGGTAGTTAAAAATTACATAAATGTCAAAACATGAAACATCCGGAATCTTACGAAGAGAAATTCATAGTAAATGTGCATTTTTTAACAAATTTTTCCTCTCAGTTAGCGGTTACCTACTTTGGATTCAATACACCTCTGCCGGGACTTGGAACAGTATGGCGGATAACCTAAACATAAACAAAACGAATATAAGAAACATGACCTCGGCAAAACATGGCCGGCAAAGGGCGTCGTTCGGACGAGTTTGCTGTTACTCAAGTGTTGGTTTGCACTGTGAGAAAAAAAGATAAAGATGCATGGGAAGGTGTGCGTATTTGCGTTTATCAGACGAGAGCAAATTTAACTCAAAGTAGAGAAACCCTCCCTGTGACGAATTCTATGCGTTTAACGCACTCTTTCTTTTCTGCAATAGATTTGGTCAGGAGTAGAAGTAGAATTTGAAGCACTCTGCAGAAGATTTAGTTCTGCTCAGGGGTTTCGTATGATAAGTTTTAAGAAGAAGTTATCTAGTTTTTTTGTAAAAAACAACTCTTTTAAATGTTTGTTATATGTTTTGTTTAGTTGGTAAGGGTTTAGATTTACTTCACAAATAACAAGATACTCGATCATTTGCAATTATTCGGTACACTCCCTACACTTATCATTTGCTTACCGGTGGTGGAACTCACTCCCAACCCCACTGGACAACTGTTGCGTTTGCACTGCATGCGTACGATGGTTTACGTTCTACGCCCACCATGCTAACTTCCTTCGGCAAGACGAATGTACCCGACCGACCGCGTGTGCGTTCCTGTTTGCGCATGTGTACTGCGCTGTAGTAACTCAACCAAGCAAAAGCGCTCACACACATACGCGAGTGAACTCACAACCGCTCCTCTCCCCATTCCCTTTGCGGCTATGTTAGACGGTCAATCGAGTGACCGAGATGTCACGACACCGCGTACGCGCACATCGCTAGTGGCATGCGAGCGACCGAGCTGAGATTCTACTTTCTTCTACTTCTATTTAAAGCTGCTGCCGGGACATGCTCCGATCGCATAACGGCACCGTCGCTTCATTTGCGCTCTGGTCGTCGTCGTTGCGGTTAACGGCGGAGGACCATTTGCTGCTGCTTCCTTCGCATCCCAACTCCTATCGCTTTTTGCGTGTCGAGAAACGGCGACGTGACGGAAACGATCGAAATCGGAACTGATTGTGGTGATAATGTCCCAAAGGTCCCATCGCAGGACGGTTCCATCCGTCGTCCCAGTGTCGTCAAGTGCGTGATCGCAGGAAGTGCAGTGAGAGTGATTGTGATAACCGTGGCTGTTGCCAGGTCAAGTGTCCCGATCTTGATCTGCCACGGACAGTTGATTACGATCAAGGCGATTGCGACCGATCGATAGTTGTGGAAAACAGACTCGTTAAAGGCACAGTGAACCTTGTTCTCCCCGCACAATGACCGAGAACTCGAGAATCGTCAAAGATAGTGTAACGCCCGTGATCGTGAAAGGAGTAGTAGCGGCCACGAATGGGCATCACGCGCAGCTGAACGGTGGTCACGCCGCCCTCGGGAAGGATGGCAAGAAGGTGATCGTACCGTTGCTGGAGGCCGATGCTCACGCAGTGCACGAACCGCCAGACGGTGGCACTCGGGCCTGGCTGGTGATGATCGGTGCATTCCTCTGCAACGGTGTCCTGTTCGGTGTGATCAACACGTACAGCGTAGTGTACCTGAGCCTTCAGAAGCAGCTACAGGCGGTCGGAGACAATGAAGCATCCAGCAAAGCAGGTAAGTGCAGCTGGCCAACGAGTTCTGAACCACGTGGTCAGTGCAATGGAGACGGATGGTGATTCATGTGTAGCCACGTTATTCGTTACCACGGTATCGGTTTGGGAACTTCAAGTTATGAAGGAAAAGCTACCGCCAATACCGATGGTTTGTTTATAAAATGACGCATTGGTTAAATGTGTGCGGTTTGTGCGGCTGGTAAGGGACCGTGTGCCTGTAACGCACATAGCGTAGCGAAAATAACCACTTGTCGTCTGTGTGTTTGGCGCGCCGTGATGGCGTGATCGTACCAGTTGGAAAGTTGGCAAGGGCAAGGTTAGTAGGGGAAAGGGGATGGGGGAATTTCGCGCACAATTCACTGTTTTTTGTTGTTTTGTTTTGTTTCGCTTTGAAAGGTGAACCGTTGCTGATGCAATGATTTCAACGACTTGCCGAATCTGCTTCCGTTGCGTATTCTTTGAGTCTGATTAACGTTAACTAATTTGTGGGACGTGTTTTTGTGTCTCTGAGCGACTGTTTATGGACAAATGACATGACCTGTGTGTGTCTGTCATGCATTCCGGCAGTGTCTAGGCAGTTTGGGTATGGGCTCGAAACCCAAATAAACAAAAACTTCACTTCAGACAGATTGGTTGCTGCCTTTGTGTCGTTTGTGCTGATGATAAGACGGCAGTTGGCGCGTGCAATGGTTTGAGGTTCTTCTGAGGAGGTAAACTGCTGATTATTCCATCATTACACAATGGGTCTTGGGGCGATAGGGACAGGCCTGTCTCGAAGGGAACCAACCCGAGACGACGGGTAGGTCGTTGTAACACTTTCATAAATACTGGACCAGTTGAACGACCGAAACGGCGGGGTAAGTTTTGGCTGGGAAAAATGACCTCCCGTTTAGTGCAGTTACTAGGGATAATTTGTTTGAATTGAATCGTCTTAATGACCAGCCACGGATGAATTGAGTGACAGATTATCTTCACGGCTACTCAGTTTGCACACCGGCTCACCAGGGGCAAGATCACTATTTTATGGCTCCGTTTGTAACAGGCATTAAAGCGCAAGCCTTTGCAAAAGCTTGTTCCCCGGCGGCTCTCCCACCTCTCAGCTCATCCAAGCGGGAGAAATATTGCTGTTGGTGCGCAAAATTTTATGCAAATATAATTCGCATCAAATTAAAACAAATATGCGCGCACACACACTTACACACGCAACAACACTCACCTGGTAGGCACATCTCCCTAAAGGGGAGGAGAGACTTTGAGCCAGGTATGGTGTAAACAACTATTTTTTGTGCTGTCGCCCACTTCACGCGCACTCCAGATGTGATTGTGTGTTGCCAAGGAGGAGGACACATCCTGCACTTACTGTTGGTTACATTACGATTATTGCACCGGTTGGTCTCTCCGTCCGATTGTTATCTCATACAAACGAGACCTGTAGAATGTGTAGTAGATACGAGATTATCGCTCGAGTGGTCTGGTGGAAGGCACACGCGGCCACTTTGAATACTGTTGACGGCCAGCTACAGGGAGAAGATTAACAATTTGGAAGCTTTAGCTAGACGACCGCGTCAAGGGCTTCGAAGGGCGGTGACGATGTTGATGTTGGCTTGATTGACAGTGATCGATCATCATTGTTGATTTTGTAGTCAATTTTCAATCGGCCATTTAAAGAGCGACTACGTGAGTGCGAAATTTGACCCCCACAAAACAATGCACTTAACGAGACACGGATCTAGACTAGGGATATGCGCTTTATTCGACTAGATAAGAGAGAGTAAGAAGCATCGTTCAGGCGTAAAAAAAATCCGATCCTACTTTTATCTCCATTACCTGTTTGTCACAGCGCATAATAAATATCGCGTACACCAAGAATGTGTGAAGAGAGCGAGCCCCCAAAAAATAATTCTTAGCGTCGCGCATCATAACGCGCAACCGGGAACACGACTCGGCAAAGCAAACAAAATCAATGTTTCAAAAAGAAGAAAGACATCTACTTCTCGCCTACGGTGAGTCCATTTCCGCTGTCCACCTAGCGCATAAGTGCAGACAAGCAAACAGACAAGAAAAACCCCTGCAAACCGATAATAAAAATAGATTCCTCTCGATTTTGCGTCTCACGTTGGGGTCGTTGGGCTAACCCAGGGAGTGGGTAGAGATGAGAGAGACGGTGAGTATGTACGAGCAAGCATGTTACGAGCACTTCAATCAACAAACCGTTGTGTACTCTCCATGGTTGACAAATTTTCGCACAATTTTTCCATTTTTCTACAATGATCTTGAAGGCATAAAAAAGGTTGACGCAGTTTTTAATGGTTGCCATAAGGTGCCATAATGTTGTGTACGCAGATTCGTTCCATTTGTGGTGAAAATAACGAGCAGAGGAAAAGCTAGGAATTTCTTGACAAGTGTCAATCATGGTACGATTGGGGCTTGCTGCTGTCGACGTCATCATTCGCCATTGACGTTCGTTAATCGTGTGTGTCTAAAGTATTTGTGTTCTTCGAAACAAAGGAACTACAAAAACTGAGCTCTATAGAGTTTCGAACTTATGATGCCTTGATCGATACATTCAAGGCGGATGTAATCGGCTTTCAACTTTTTCCAACTTTCAACAACGACTTTTCATGCTATCTGCCTAAACTCCATATCTATTAGCACGCTTCTACGTCTCATACCGTTTCATAACGCAACCTTCACCCCTTGTATTGATGTTGTGCAACAAATAAAGAATGAGAAAGAAAAAAACTAACAACCAAACCCATATCTCTTCTCGCTTTTTCATTTCGATTGATCAGATGAGAGCATCCTCATCGCCCCGTACGTGCGACAGTTCAATTGAAAGATTATTCGATTGATCGATTTTTCCTTCTGACTTAGCGTATACGCTTCAATGATGGTATCGATAGACATGCCTGATGGCATACCCGAGTCACTTTAACAATTGTCTAAATTTGGTTCCTTTAATTTTCATTAACAGGTCATAATATTTTAAAACATCGAAGCTGGTTAGTTTCGTTTCATTACATTCGTGCGCGCCGGAATAAACATCGCTGCAAAAAAGCAGGAAAATCAAAAGCATCACCGAGCCAGCTGCCGGTTACAAAAACATGGAAACCCCACAATATAGTCTGCAACAAAAAAAATGAAGCGATTTTCAGATTGTTTTTAAAGAAAACACCCCTTAAATGGCAATGGAAATGTCACTGCGCCTACCGCTTCGTTACCGCGACCTAAGCACGCACCGCGTGCTGCGCCCTTTGCGTATAACAACTTTTGCTAAGCGATTGCAAAACAACCTCTTGCAACCTTGTGCAAAAAGCAAAAAAAAGAGCGCACTGGCAAACGTTTAACCACCACGCAGTCCGGTATTTGTTTTGAGCCGGTTGCCCTAAACATGTTTGATCTTTTAAATAATTCATTGCGTGGAACAACAGATACTGCCACAGCCACTGTATTGCGTATTTAGTCACGTGGTTTAAACAATTTATATCACGAGCTGCACTTCCTACATGCCAGCAAGGTGTCTGGTAGTTCTGTATTGGAATGTGGTTGACAGAGTGGGGCGCTGCAATGGGCGTTCTGCTGCTAACAGTTCAGTTGACGATTGAGCGGGATGTTGAATGGGTGGTTCTGGTTTGAAATAGGAAAAGCAACACAATGTTTCCCTAAACGTTGTATGATAAGGAGGAAGAATACCTCTCGCTCCGAAACATTACGCCGTTAGGTGTATTCATTTAAATTCCACTTCCAAAAAAAGCGTTCCAACTTTATCTTAGCCATTTAAACATTATTTCAACAATTGCGCAAGACGCATGACGTGTAGTTGCAGTACGCACCTGCCAATGCGAATGGATTTTTAAACGTGGCAAGAAAATCTTGTAATCACTTCCGTTTCGTTACGCCGTTTTGAACCTGGGACAGTGTCCCACCGGCTTCATCATACATTGTTGTGTCCATCGACCACCGTGGCCACAAAGTGTATGGGGTTGTACCATATTTATAGCTCACCGTTGATGCACTGTCCGCCCGTTTTGTTTACCTGCTTGCATGCGGCCAAACAGTTTCAATGTGTATTTTCACTCTAGTTATATGGCTTCTAGAGTCGAAAGTGTTGGAAGTTGAAGTAACAACACCCAAAAACCACAACAGCACATTGGCTGGTGTGAGTTCGCTGCTAGATGAAGCCACTCTTGCACAGAATAATCATTTGCTGCAAGAATACATATTACATAGCTCATTTTACACCTTTTCTCCCACCAGTGACCCGACCCGAATGGTAAAATCAACCGATACTGGCGTCCCGGTCGGTACTGGTGGTGCGGATTATGTTTCATTTCCGTCTGGTCGTATGGAAAACGGTGGAAATGTCACTAATTCGTACAAAGTGACGAGCCCTCCGGGACATACTATGGTTGGAACGAAGAGACACACGCGCAAGAAGAATCCGTACATTTGTCGTTGTGCTTTGTCGGTCGGTTCCTGAACGTTAAATCCAATTACAATATCAATAAATCATAACATAATTTCTTCATTCCGCAATCTGTGAGTTGGAGATGCTTCAACGAACTTGTTATGCACACGATGCTCAAGGCATGTCTTTTTGGTTGGATCAGAAGTTGAGGAAATTTGGTCTCAGCGGCAAAAAAAAATCATTCCCAAAAGTTGATGACCCACTGCTACGTGGCAGCCATTTGTTTGAAGTAAAAATGCTTCAAATTAACGAAACTTAACGAAAGCGAACTTATTCGATGTCAACGATCTTAGTGGTTCAGTGGAACGTACAACAAAGGAGGAAGTGAGCCATGATAATGATACAGAACTAGGCGCTGGAGCCATTTGTTTGAAGTACACATGCTTCAAATTAACGAAACTTAACGAAAGCGAACTTGTTCGATGTCAGCGATCTTAGTGGTTCAGTGGGACGTACAACAAAGGAGGAAGTGAGCCATGATAATGATACAGAACTAGGCGCTGGAGCGGGTGAACCGCATGGTTGTTGTTATTGTTATTGAGAGCAATTAAGTTCATATGCCGCGGAGTGTGGGTTCTAGGTTCAAAGCGTACCGAAGGTTGTTTGAGCTGCAGTGTGTGCGTTGTTTGGACAAACATGATCTCTCTTCCTCTTTCTATAGAAGCGTTTGCCGCTCAATTATGTTGATTTGGCTTCATTTCTTCACGGGTGCAGCAAACAGACCCAATTGGGGTTATGGTGGAAGGCTCCGGGAAAGCTTACGGATATGGTTTATTAATTTGTTTGTACTATGTTTTATTCTTGATTTACACACTAATCCCTTTTCTCGTTTCCAGCACTCGTCGGTTCGTTGACGATCGGCACGACCTTTCTGCTATCCCCCGTATCCGGTATCCTGACGGACAAGATTGGGCTGCGGCGAACAACCTTCATTGGTGGGCTGCTAACATGCAGCGGCATGTTCCTGTCGTCCTTCTTCACGGATAACGTTACCGCACTGTATTTCACGTACGGAATCATGTTTGGGTTGGGAGCGGCACTGGCTTATACTCCGTCCCTCGCTATTCTCGGTCACTATTTCAAGCGCTACCTAGGGCTGGTGAATGGCATCGTAACGGCAGGCTCGAGCGTGTTCACCGCCATCATGCCCATCTGTCTCGACTATCTGGTCGAACATACCGGGCTGAAAACGTCCTTCCGCATACTGGCCGTCATCTCGAGCTTTGTGATATTCTGTGCAATGCTGTACAAACCACTACAACCTCCGCCACCACCGCCGAAGGTAAAACCGGGCCGCTCGGCCGTCAACACGTTCCTACGTTCATTCATCAACTTTGACAACTGGAAGAAGAAGCGATACATCATCTGGGCGGTTTCGATCCCCATCGCACTGTTCGGGTACTTTGTGCCGTACGTCCATATGGGAAAGTTTGTGCAGGACAATTTCCCAGGGAAGGGCGAAAATCTGCCGGTAATGTGCATTGGCATCACGTCCGGATTAGGACGACTGCTGTTCGGATTCATTGCTGATATGCCACGCGTAAACAGAGTGCTGCTGCAGCAAATGTCGTTCGTGCTGATCGGTACGCTGACGATGTGTTTACCGGCGACCGGTTCGTTCCCGCTGCTGCTGGCCATTGCCCTGGCGATGGGTCTGTTCGATGGGTGCTTCATCTCACTACTAGGACCGATCGCGTACGATATCTGTGGACCGCGCGGCGCAACGCAAGCGATCGGATTTCTGCTCGGGATGTGCTCACTGCCCCTGACGCTTGGACCGCCAGTTGCGGGCATGCTGTATGATCAGACCGGTTCGTACAAACTGCCCTTCATTCTGGCCGGTATTCCACCGCTGTTCGGTGCTAGCACCATGTTCCTTATACGCTGCGTCAAGGATGAGGCCTCGAAACAGCAAACGATGACGACGGAACCGAAGCTGGAACCGTTGGCACACACTGCCTGGGACTGCGGTAAGGAACGAAATGTGTGAATGTGGAATGTGTGAGAGAAATAACAAAACATTATAATCTAACCTTTCTCTCTAACCCTCTCCTCCAGAAAACCCAACGGATGGTAAACCGATAAATGGACACCTACATCACGAGCGTCGGGCAACGTTGGCCAGTTCAGGTATTAATGCAAAATCTCCACTACTCACTCACGCTTCTGTGTCGTCCCTGATACTGGAAGCCTACATTGCGGACAATCCGGTGTTTCGACTGTATGCCGAACGCAAGTACTGCTACGGTATCCTCTGACCGCCGCACCTCCGTAGCTCGGCTACCAGTGATTGCAATATGCTTCGTGTGCTAACATCCATAATCGTAAACCAGTGTAGCGCTTTCGTCTCTATTCGCTTGCTTGTTAATCTTAAGCTTTTAGTTCGCATTTGCTTTCCCCCCCCGTTCTGTGTTCATCAGTCTGTCCAATTGGGTTTTAGCGATAGTGAGATGGCGGTAAACTGTCCCTGGTAGTAATTGGTGGTTCAATAGTTTTTGCTGAACCTTTTGTCGCTGTTGATTAGGGTGCGCTATCGTTTCCGGGCAGGATCGAGAACATTTTTCGGCTGCTTCCAGAGCCTACATTCCGCGCGGTGCGTCTAGTGCGCATTGTTAAGGCAACCGATCAGGGTTTTGTGCGAAAGGCTCAGTATTATGTATGATCTTTGACCATGGGGTAAAAGGGTACGGAAGCCTGATTACCTCACGCGGCTGCAGGCATTGAGCCGCACGTTGCAGGCAGAACCCCGACGCCTCCGTCCGCGCGCGTATTGTAGATAGCGGGATTGCGGTCAGCGCGATTAACCATTTTGGGGCGGCACATCGCAGCATCGAAGATGCATCTGTGTACCGAGTATAAACAGACTGGTGTAAACAGAGTGCTATCTTACAACAAGGCTCCCGAGAACCTTGCCTAACATATTCCACACTGTGTAGTGCTTTATCTGTTCACTGTTTTCCGCTTTGTAGCTCCGCTTGTTTTTTGTTTAATTTCGTTATTTGCGTTTTTTGTTGTATTGTTTTGCTTTGTATTTGTTGTCTTATTTTGTCTTACTATATTATTCCGGTTACGTATTGCCGTTGTTGTTGTTGATCTTTTGTAAATATTCCCCACAAAATGATAAGCACCATTTTAATTGCCTCACTTTTTTGGATGAATTTTATTCCAGAATCACTCACAGCGGAAAAAAATGAAACGGGTTAGGCTGGGTGTGTGTGTATGTGTGTGTGTGTGTGTTTGTGCTGATTGCGATCAGGCCACCAGCCTCAGGCCCGTTCCAGATAGTTCGCTGGTGGAGCAGGGCTTAACTAGCTCGCAAACCATGGTTTTGCAGGATGTTTTGTAAAGAAGCAATTCTAGGTCGCGCGCAATACCACGTATGATCGAAAGACGGGTTTGTTACTTCACACCATATGTAGGAAGTGCCAGAGTGGATTAAAAAACATCGCGCATTGTTCAATTTTGTGTAGATAGTTAGATACAGTGACTAGATACAGAAATATCACCAAAATATAAAAGAAAATGTTTACCTGCGCACGCCCTTACATGCAGCCAAAATGTGTGGATCGGTCACGGCATAGCCGGATGATGTTCGCATGCAGCATTTCGTGAATAATATACACGGTCCAGGTACAGATATAGAAAAATAGAGAGATAGACACAGAGATAGAGAGCAAGAGGGAGAGGGAGAGAGAGAGAGAGCGAGAGAAAGAGAGAGATAGAGAGAATATGAGAGAGACAGAGAGAGACAGAGAGACAGAGTGAGGATATATATATATATATATAAAGCAAAATAGAAAGAGAGAGAGAGAGAGAGGGAGTGAGAGCGAGAGAGAGAGAGAGAGAGTTACGCTTTTGTACAATATTTATGTTTTAGTAAATAGGATGTTATTCTTTAACAGGGAAAACGAGATTCTTTGTTTTTAGGATAGAGGGGTTTAATCAAACTGAATGCAGCATGCGCAGCGTTAGTGCGTGGAAAGGAAATTAAATCGAATCTTAAGCTACTGTAGTACAGAGTAATTTTGTTGGGCTAATTGTTGTATCACTTATCCGAAACATAACAAGGGGTATTTTAAATTACAAAAAAAAGTATACAACACGTGGATTTTTCCGCATACTGCTAACGGTTCGTCGAATCAATAACTTGTAGTTGCAATAGATGGCGCTACTGTCTATGGTTTGTGTCTAAGGTGGCTGTCGCTGAGATTGTTTGTAACATTTTTTTTTCATTCTTGTATCATTTCGCGTATTTCCGTAAAAAAATTGGATTACAAATTTTTTTGAAGTAAATTTTAAACACTGATAGGAAATAATTCTTTGGAACCCTTTTTTGAATTTTTTGAATTTCTTTCTTTCGTTTCGCTATTCAAGATATGTAGAGAAATGGTGTAGATGTTAAATAAAAAAATGTATAATTCAATTGCAATGCAGAACATTTGTAAGAACAATTAGAAATCACAATCGAGAATCAGTTCGAAAATGTTTTCTAAACGCAACCAGCTAACACAACTGATAACAACTGACAACAGAGCCGTACCGTAAAATTACTCAAAACCGCAAGACAGTTTCTGGTAGAAATCTACAGGACTCAGACCAGAAAAGGAAATAAATCGACAAAACGACAAATAAAATTACCTCCTTCATGCTAGTAACCCGACAATTAATCAATCATCGGTTTTGTTGTCTTTTATTTTTAATGGGTTTTTCCTTTCTCAATTTTGTTAGACTTCTTCTTCTCATCGATAGTTTTCTCCCCGCTAACTCCCAGCCGAACCTAGCGAAAGGGGTTGAAAACAATGAACCATGCTTTGTAAATTTTCTTTTCTACGCTCTAGTTGAAGTCTTCCTCTTCCTTCTTCAGTCACGTGGCTGATGTTAGGGTACGTTTCTCTTTACGCTTCCTTGTTCCTCGAGTTTGTTCTATTTACTGTTTCGTTTCATTATTCATTTCAACCATTTTATCGCCTGTTCTTTCTGCAATTGTCCTCGGCGGACTAACAAAAGTTCAATGCAAGGTAGACTAAGTATCCTGTATTACTCCAGCCCCAGTATGTACTGCTGCTGCAACGGAGTGTGTGTCTGTTTGGTTGTTTGATTGTTTGTTGTGTGTTATGTTATGTCAGGTGCAAATTGTGTTTGTTGTTTCTCTCTTTGTATTATTTATTCCTCCGTTGTACACACAACGGGTATATGGTTACACTTTAATTGTGGTAGTTTGTTGCATTTTGTGGTATCATTTCATTTATTTTATTTCGTTTAATGTAAAGGTATTTGTAATTAATTTGCTACGATAGTATACTATGGATGAAATGGAATTTTCTCCCCACCGTCCGATAAATATGCAGTTTAGTGTTGTCGTGTGCGACACTTTGTCAAACTTTTTGCCTCTTGTTTTTGTATGCATTCATAATAGATGTTTATGTTATATATATATATATATATATATATATATGGTATGGATTTCTTACTATACCTAAAAAAACTATTTACCTCTGAGCCAGTTTCTTGTCATGTTATCATGCGTGCGCGGTTTGTGCCGATCCGCGTCGATTAATTAGGGGAAGCAGTTTATACGATGAAATATGCCAAACGTGCATTAGCCTCTCCTACATAGATACGACCTTGCTGTATAATGGAGCCTCAATTTTGTGTAGTACATGTATATGCGCTTATTAAATTTCGTATGAATATAGACCTCAAATATATGAATATTTCAATGCATTAAATTCTCTTCATCATCATCAGTATCATCATTTAGCTGTGCCTTTCACATTTTTTTTTTAAATCGTGGTAGTAATGTATACGAGTTTACAACGAGCAATACATGGATGTCTTCTGCAATGGTAGCCATTCAACGTCTAGAAAAGTGAGTAGTAGTAAGAAGAGCAATACAGCAATTAACCGCCTCGTTTGTTGAAAACTGTTTGTGCTGCATAGTGGTACTGACGAAACGAAATGTCCACCGAACGTAACGGCAGCTGTTCGAAAGACACGCAAATGCTTAATGTGTGAGCCTAAGCGTGACTTTCAAACCTGCCAATGTACCTCTCCATTTTATCCTAAAACAACAGTGCGGTGCAACTTAGACAAAGCGGTGAAAGGTAAGATGGAATTGCTACTCATGTCGTGTCATCCGTTTTGCGGGAGATGCCCTGGAGCAGCGAGTTCTATCAAAAGCAGCGCTGTGTGATGTGCCTCATCAATGGGGAAAAAGGGGTTTTCTTTGATTTTTGCTTGTGTATCGTTAGAAATGATTGGTTGCGTTACAATAATTGGTAAGTACAATAATAATTAACACATATGGTACATTGATTTTTGTAGTATCCGGTATTTCGTGAGCCTTGGGACATGTTGTGCATGTTTTTTTTTGTGTGCGTCCAGGACGGGTCCTATCTCTCAAAATGCGCATGTATCGGTATCGGGGATGTGATGCTTTAGGCGGCCGCTTGAATGATGCCTCCCTGCTGATGCGACTGATCGCCACATGATGCAGCGCCCGGCTTGCAACCGACGACGGCTGCTGGAGAAGGTGCCTGCGTCACGCTACGCTTTTTCTTCGACACCATAAAGCGCTTCTGCGGCATGTATGCTAAAAGAAAACAAGTAATTAGAGGAAATTTGCTTTGACTTTGGCGGACACAAGAACAAAGTGAAAGAAAACGATTAAATGTATGCAAAACGCAGAACAAAACCATGCGATTGCGTATGTCATTCAACATAATCAATTAACTCGTGGTTACGATTAAAACGATCGGTTTGAGTAACAAAACAACAAAAAAGCGCCTCTAAAAAGCTATAAATCCCAGCGCGGTTCACCTATTCGCGATATTAAGATAACTGATTTAATTAACAACATTAATAAGTATATTATTAAGAGTTTATAGGCGCAACAAAATGTTCAAAAGATAACTCAAATCTGGTACTTTATCAGATTTAGCTTGTGTAATATGATGATCGTACATACACGTTCTTTAATCCTGTCACGTTTCGGTTCTCCTAATTTTCTGCAGTAACGCCTTATTTACTTATTATGTGTCTTTCGGGTGTTTTCAATAAATGTGTCACAATTGTTTTTATATGTACGGTGTGGCCTGAACTCTTCCGGGTATGTTGTTATGGTATGACCTGATTTGCTGAATGTGTTATAATGAATTAACACATTCATTAACTCGTACGACTTAACAACATGCCCATCATGGGTTCTAGCCCCGAATAGACCGTGCCCCCATACGTAGGACTGACTATCCTGCTATGGTAACAATAAGTAACTGAAAGCCAAGCTCACTTCACTAGTGGGTACAGGCAGGCCTTGACCGACAACGGTTGTTGTGCCAAAGAAGAAGAAGAAGTTATAATGAATGTGTTCCAATAGTGTGGATTGGCTTTCCGAAGTGTGTTACAATGTGTCTATAGCTGATAGTGTGGTTTATAATAAGTTCTGTATTGTAGATATGCTACACTTACTTAGCTCTGCTCCATTACTGCTGCTTACATTAAGTAACAACGCTTACCATTGATCGAGCCCACGGTTTTGCCATCGTTAAGCGCACCAAGCGCATCCAGATCGGCCATTGGAATACCCATGTAGTCAACCGATGGTTCCGTCCAACCGTTCATCCACTCGCCAGCATCATCGTACGCGTAACCATCGCCACCTGCACTGCCACCACCTCGCGCTCCGAGCAGCTGCTCCAGGGCCAGCGGTAGTGCAACGTCCGGATACATTCCATTTGGGGCGTAGGCCAACACATCGTTCGTCTGATCGTCCGGGATGTACTCGGGCAGGGGTGATAGCGGTCGGTAGGGATCGCGTGAATCCATCAGCGCAAGCAGCGAGAACACTTCGGCTGGTGACAACTTACCCGTGCTGCGCTTTAAGCTGGAACGAGAAAATGGCAGGGAAAAAAACTCACGTGAGTGGTATTGCTTTTGGTTATAATTAATAATTAATCCCACTAGGGGATTCAAAGAGCCTTTTGAAGATGGAAGGGATGCGCCAGTTGTGTGTTAAATAAAATCACATCACGAACAGCTTTCAAGAGCTTCTCTCAGCTTTATGCTAGCTTGGGTTTGCATTAATGTTCCTGAAAACATGAGCTTATACTGACACTACAGCTCCACTTGAAACCGTCGAAATTAATTACCAGCATTGTAATGCAATCACTGATAGGAAGCACACATAGGTATCAATTCCGCAAACTGGATTTGGACGACGAGAACGACAACGGGAGGACATTGGACGTGGATTGCAAAGCTGCTTTAAAAATTTTGTGCCAAAAATGATTCATTTTTACGAACAACAGGCGTGTGAGGAATCTTTCAACCACATGTGTTTCTGGCTGACATGTGTGAAGCTTCTGTACGAGAATATGTGTATGTATGGAATAATGTAACCTAAGCTAAGCTTTAGCACTTCGTTCAATTCGTTCCATATAGTAAAAAAAAATCTTCATCGCCTTGGGCAAAGCAATCCATCAATTCACTCCACAGGTGATCTTTCTCGACTGTCCTTCTCATCCCTCGAAAATCCATCTTCCAAATGGTTCCTAGCTTCAATCTGAGTTCATCGATAAAAGTGACATTCTCTTTTGCAATGGATGGCACAAGAAAGGCACAACGTCAACAGCAGCAGCAACGTGCCACTAAAAACCTGGTAGCCTTTCTGCCGAAATGAACATTTAATTCGATTGCCGAGTGGAGTGTGGTTCAATAATGGAATCCCGCAGCGTTATCATGTCGTGTAACGGTGGGCCGACCAGAGGCCGACTGAAATGGCCGTACCTTAATTCAATTCTAGATTTGCTGTCCAGCTATCTACTGGCATTGTCACTGGAGCAATGATGGGAGCGAATCAGGGCAGAGAATGGGATCAATCGTCTTCGATCCGTAACGAGAAGAAGAGGGGTCGCGGCATACGCCCTTCCCACACATGAAAATGGGCAGTGTGTTGGACAGAAAGCACCTGCCTAGTTAGCACAGCCGATCATTTGATTCGTTAGCAACAAACTAATAGCTGGATATCTGTTCACTCAAGTGTGCTCGCGTGCTGCTCTGTTGCAAGTTGACTCCGTTTTAATTAGGACATTCGACATCGTGCTGTGGCGTTGGTGTTAGAAAACAACAGTTAAGACGCTTCTTGGTGTGATAATTGATCACAGCACAATACACACCTTGCCAACCAATCCTTGGAAAAGTGCTGAAAGGTTAATGGGTTTAGTGCAAACAGCGCTGTCTGCACTCGAAGCAATAGGGGCAGCTTGGATGCATGCAAGGGGAAGCTTGGGTCTTGAGATACGGAAAGCAAAACAAAAATGGCACCTTTTCCAATAACAAACTTTCTCCCCATAAGCACCATTGCCGTCATGCATTACGATAACATGTCTTTTAAGATATCTAATTACTGTACTGTGTAATTCAGTAGTGATGGAGGATGATATCTTTACAGATAAACACACAAAGCTAGCTATTGTAGGGTACAATCAGGGAGGGATGACGAAGAAGAAATGGGTGACCCTTTCGTGTCTCCCATAGAGGTTCATTAGTGTGATGACAAGTGTGTTATTCTCCATGAAACACACACACACACACATACATACAATGCGGAACGTCTGTTCGGTCACTGTAATCAAGAAATCGTTGTCTAGCCTCTTGTAGCTCTTGGATTTTAGGGTTGAACTGTTTGTATCTTTTTTGATGTGGTGTGAACGACAACAAGTTGGACCTAGAATAATAAGGATGAGACATTTTGATAGAGAGATGTAAGTGTGCATTGTAGTTTTTATATTTTATACATCTTTCGAAGGATGTTTGTACTATACTACATTGTCTAATTCGCTCTCAAAAAGAAACACTCATGCTCATAATACAAAGCACATCGATTTGTCATTTAATTGTATCCCGAATCGATGCCACTAGACCGACCGATATACAACATCGGAACAGCTTTCTGAGGGTATCTTTCCTGCTAAACGCACATTCAAGCTTCGATACTCAAACAGTGCATTGATTCAGGAATAATTGCACCGTAAGCCCCTTGCGGGATATACAATCTTGTCGCATCTCAGGACACCGCTATTACTTACACAAAGCCCAATGGTCTGTTGCCTAGCCCCGACGCCAATAGTGTCCTGTTAACGACCTCACTTATCAACAGATTGATGAAACCCAATTACCAGAACGTGCGATATCAACGAGATGCATCAACAATGAGCGCGCGCGCCCGATAGTCCTTGTCCGTCCGATGTGTTGGTAGGCAGTTTGCCACTATGACCTCCCATGGCAATGTTTTCACCTGTACAGGGTTCGAATGTCTGCATCCTAATGGAGCACCAGGAACTGGTTGTTATTCAATTAAAAAATCAATTCACAACAAGCCCACCGTATCATCGATCGTACCGCACCGAACCGTTACGCATGAGAAACGCACAAACGCGAAAAGCAAAATCGTTTCGCAACGAATAATTTAAACCCACGAGGTAACCGACGTGGAATTGTTTCTTGCTTGTGCTTGCTTCCAATTGAAAAGGGAAAAGATTGCACAAACTCCTTACACATACACGCGCGCGCAAACACACCATGCCGTAAAGTTAGTTTTCGACGGGTTCTGTTTACCGTCGTATGGTGTTTATTTTATATCCCTCAAGGGAGTTATTGTATTATTCTTTTTTTGAGTTTCTCAGGCATATGCTCCGATAAAAACGAGCATCAGTCGTGAAATTACGGTCATTTGTGGTATAATCTGGAAAGCCAGCAGTCCGCATTGCTTAAAATTGTTTCTTGTGCGAAATAAAAATAAAATGTAACCGTTAATAGGAAAATCAAAAGCAAAAAATCGCAAATCAAAGGCAAGGACATTGGTTGAGCGTTAGCAAAAACAAAACGTAATCCACTTCACGTTTGTGCTGCATTTGTCATTACTCAGTAATCCGGCACTGGTAGTAAAGCACATAAGAAACCAACGACAAAAACACAAAGCGATTTTCTAATGTCTAAATCGTTTTTGTTGTGAATATAGTGTAGATGTATTAAACTGCCATTAGCTTGAGCACGACAAATGAGACAATTATGTAATGAACGATAATCTTAGTTGTACTATAAAATGGAAGCAATCTATTTAAATTAAAAGTAATATTAGTTTCTCTTATTAATATGTACATTGAAAAAATACATGTAGGTATTATATTTCCAACTAAATGGCACGTTACACTAAAATTCGCATTTAGTTAAGTATAGTATTTCAATTATGCTTTGCTTTTGAATTAACACTTTCTACAAAAAACTTAAAACATTTACATAACTTCAAAAACAGTAGTTCTAACGTTTTCTTATCCCATAAAAAATCCGGCAAAGCTAATTGCAATAGCTCCCTACGGGATAATTCGAGGAGCAAGCAGCAGACAAAAGGCGTCAACCGAAATTACGCTTTTGGGTTATGGCGGGTTTTCTTTTCAACCACTTATGCAAAGCGTTATCAAAAACAGGAACACAGGTAGGTACGCAAACCGGGACTAAGAGGCGCAAAAGCTCCACCTTGTGGCACAAGATTTGATCAAGAGTGGCTACTAATTGTATTCTGAGCGCGTGTCACCCTCCTTTTTTGCCCCGATTACGTTTACCGCGTTAGCAGCTTCGGTAGTTTGTTGTGCGAAAAGTGTTTTAAATTCTAAACCCGATGAAGGATGTGAAGCTAATTTAGGTTATCGTCACAGCAAGCGTAGCGGATTGGAAATTTCGAAACCATCTTTCGAGGTTATTCCCTTGAGGATTTCCATATGGAAATGTGACTCAGAATTGTCGGTTCGTTCCCACCTCCACCTGTCGCACCCCCTGATCCATTTTTCCTCTCTCAACCTTGTCAACCTGTTGCTGCTAATTACATAATTTACGCGCTCACTTTCTCCTGTAATCGAGTTGCGATGCTACTACCGAACGCTAATGGTTCCTGCCCAGCCACCACGCAGAAAGTACGAACTACATTCCATCATGACAACCCCAACATCCTTCTTCTTCCCCGTGTTATCATCATCATCGGTTGCCAGCGCGCTTCTTCGCAGCGGGAATACTGCACTGTATTCGCAAAAACGCGAACGGTCTCGTCAACGAAACGGTTCGGCCAGGCAATGGATAATTAACTAACTCGCTAATTAGAAATGATATATCACCAGGTGGCTGAATAATTAGGCCTGGTTGTTCGACATTGGAATGGGGTAATAGGGAAGGAAACAAATGGCAATGCAATCGTACTGTTTGGTTACGCTGCTTCCATCCATCAGACTCAACGCTTGTGCCGATAAAGCTGTTTGGTTATGGGCAAGTGGCACAACCGGTCTCAATCCTAAACGTAAACCAAACTGAACTGAAAGATCCGGTCAGATAGATCAAGTGCACTCGATTTGGATCGTTGGCGTTGATGGGAATCATAATTTACGATCGATCGAAGCTCGGGGGGACAAGGGGATGTAAATATTTGTATTCCACTTGACTGGATCTTGCCGGGTATGTTATGATGGGTGAAGCAAGGAAGAAACGGAGAGCAACAGGGAATAGTAATCCTATTTGAGAGTGAACTTACGCTTATAGTACGCTCTTCTTGTACGTACGAAACTGCACCAGTAAGAGGGCACAAATCGATCGCAAGTACCTTAGGGGTAAATTTGTGGCGTACTAGAAGATTAAAATCATGTTTCCGTATGTGTGGGAAGGGTCTATAAATTTATATTTGCTGCATTTAAAAACAAAATGCACAAATATCTTTAAAGAGAGCATCAACTTCAACTATCGGGAATAACATATCCCGGCACTGTGTAAAAGTGTGAAACCATGTGGCCAACATCCATCATTTCGCCCAGCTGCGTACGTTATGTGACTACCATAAACAACATTATGTACATGCTGCAACGCCCTAAAAGACACTCGAGCGTGTGGACACTGTCTCGGATTGACACCCGGATCTAGGATCTAGGAGGAGGTGTAGTGGCATAAAAGGAAAATCACCCCAAGCACCAAGCACACACAACAAGAGAAAATGCATTTGCTTACACCACTGTGCACGAGTTATGATGGTAGCCGCCATCGGTAGCACCATTAGTGGATAGAGAAGGACGTAGTACTGTGCTTTCTGTTTTCTCTTTATTTTGTTGCATTCCTTGAGTATGTCGTTCGAGATGCTTTTCGCCAACAACAGGTGGGACCAGTGGGAAGGAACAAAAAAGCAGTGGAACCAATGGAGAGGAGCGCTTGGCTTGCGGTCGGTTGCTTTGTTGATTTCCCCAGAGACAGAGACAGAGAAAGGAAGTTTTAGTATACTGTCGGTCAAAAAAAAGAAAAAAGGCATTCACTGTTTTGTGTGATTTGCATTTTTGGGAAGAAAAACGACAAACAGTGCCCGCAAAAAATAACCCTCCGAACATTTGGCAACGACTTTTGACAGGATTGGGTGCATCTGCATGTACACCCTCTTCGTGACAGACAGAGGTGTCTAATTTTGTCCCATTTGCTTCCAACGAATGATGATTATGGGGCATCGAAAAGGAACGGGAGCGTGTTAACTTTTCCCTATTATAGTTGAACAAACCAAACGAAAAGGAGCAATTGGGAATTCATAAGGGATACATTCTAGAAGAGTTGAGTTTTGGTGTAAAGACAAACTTTACACTTCAACCATGAATACAATAGCACTAACCATTAGATAATAAAGGCTTGCATCTGCAAAGTGATACGACTTCAAAAAGGAAAGCAAGAGATTTTATTGAAAAAATACAACAATATGCAACACATTAACTAACATAAAGTATGAGCATTGAGCGTAGCTATTATTCATTGTTCAACAATTCGCTCATCCCTGTCCATTGCAGTTTCATTTTACACCTCAACCTATACCCGTGTATGTCAGGAGAAAATAATATTAATATTTCTAATCAATTACACACCGACAGGTAAACGTGATTCCATTCACGTTTCATAATTACAGCACGGCTTTGTTTCTAACGCACGGTCATGCAAAGCGGCAACAACTACTATCCCAGCAACAACAACCAGTAGCTTGTTGCGAAATGGATGGAGACGCCTGGTGATTGTGGTGCTGCTGCTGCTCGAGCCAGGATTTACCGATAATGGTGCGTTTGTGCGCCTTTTGTGCAGCCATTCCGGGGGCTGTGTTTTGCATATCTTTATCGGACTACCAGCAAAGTTCCATCCTTCCTGTCGCCTGTCGTTCGCAGCTTACGAGTAGTTGTATTAATTCGTACCGTCTGTTTCTGACTTCGCGTTTGCTAACAGGGAGGCTGTTTTTTTCTGCAGCTTTCCATCACTTAATGAATTCAAATGAAGCTCTTAATTATCATCACCCAGCCAGCCAAAAAGGGAGAGATAATAGTTGTTTCGTGGAGCATTGCTAATGTTCCTTGTGTGTGTGTGTGAGTGTGTTTTTTTTTAATTTACTCGAAAGGTTTCCTGTTTCGTCCGCAGTCTTGAGAATGGAACAACAAAACATTCAGCTGGTGCGTACACAATGGGGTCATGACGCAATGGAACGGATATAAAAGTCAATCATCCGCAAGTTTAGTGCCGTGATGTGAGACTGGCACACAGAAGGTGCTGTAATTGGGTTGCCCAAACAACTGCTGACGTGTTCGGCGGCGTAGTACTGACGATTGTGACGAAATATTCCACCCCATCGGTGCGTTTGACGGTCATACAAAGCTTTGCACCGGTGAAATGCTCCCCAAAATCTTCAATACCCTCGAGGAAAGTTTTAGAGCACAAGGTTCGTGTTTGTCAGATCGGATGCCTACGGTGATGCTGGATACTGACGAAACATGTTCGCAAAAATCCTTGCGTATAAGGATAAGTTGCACCTGGAGACGAAGCTTAAAGCCTGTATGGATGAATCATGAGGTAGGGAGGAGTGGGGGGCTGATAACAGATCCGTTCACGATCAAACAATATCAACAGGAAGAAGAAGAGAAGAGGCAAAAAAACATACACAACCACCGACATGTTGTAAAATCGGACGTTTTTGGGATCGATTTACTCGAAGCCTTTAAATTCTTCTACCAATGCCAGGCTATTGCTACCGTACCATATGGCTGCCACTGTGGAATGCGACCGGAATGCAAAGCGTACGTCAGGCACTTGCGTCTCTTCTCTCATTCCCCCTCCAGCTTACCAGCATGTGCGCGAGAAGGTTCCTGTTGCTTATCAAAATGGTTCTCAAGCGATGAAGCGATAGAGGAAGAATTGCTGGTACCGCTGCCATCCAAACATTACTCCCTTGGAAAAACGAAGCATCCGTAAAGCCTCTTTACTTGCTGCAGCCTACCATATATACGTGTGTGCGTATGAGTTTGTAGGAAAGCCACAGCATCGCAAGCGGCAACAAGCTACCGATGACAAGAATTCGATTTTATGGAACCTTTCCTGCCCTCCGACACAATTCGTTTTACATTTAGGAGCAATATTTAAAACCCGTCACGCTTTCGCAATCTCTCTGTCTCTCTCTATCTATCTATGTCTCTTTCTTCTTCTCTCTGTCTTTGCTGTAGTGAGTGCGGTAAGCTTATCCTTACTTCAGCTGAATGGTCCCAAAAGTAGGAAAAAGAGGAAGCCCAAGTTTTCGAGTGGCAGTTATCGCTGATTTCGAGCGTCGGGTTCGTTCGCACGATGGATAAGGAATGCTGGACTTTTAAATCTTGGCTTTGCAACAAATTCACACACACACACACACACACACACACACACACACACACACACACAAACGTGCATACACAAACAGAAAGCCATGGAGACACTTTAACATACTTTTGGACAGTTGTTTTTTTGGTAATTGGTACAAAATGCTTACTCATCAGCATAATGGCAGTGATATCGCATCGAAACGAATATTATCTTCTTTAAACAACTTAAAAAAGCTTATGCTGCAGCTCCCTCACTCCGAATGCTTTGCTGATGAAAGCAACACGCTGTCGACAGCTTAAATTACAGCAATAACCATTTTGCATTCATGACACACGCTTGACACGCGCTCGTTTGCATTGATTGATTCTAAACAATTGCGCTGGAGCATCAACAAATCGGTGCCTCGCTCTGTTTTCAGATGCCGATTATTTGCATCAATTTGCATCACTTATCCGTCGCGTTCGGTTCGGTTGGCTCCATAAGCTTTAAGGATAGGACAGAAGACAAATAAAATAACTATCAACTATCGCTTCCACGTGGCGAAAGCAGCGTCACTACTTGCTAATGATGTTTCACGGAATAAATCAACGTCCGGATGTTTGTATCGTGTCGAAACGGGAGGTTGGCTGCAAATTGGTTTCTTAGTACACCGCTGGAGTAGAGTTTTTGAATTTCATAACATTTTTCATATGTTTTGTCTCCCTCCCATCAGATGAGATGGGAATCAGAAAACATAGTGTTTTCTTATTTTCGTCTCGCACTTCACCACCACATCATATACAGCGATTAGGGCAGCACACTTATCACCTACTGTGCGCTGCTCGGAAGATTATTAATATTAATGCGATCTGCATCCCATATTTTGCCATCATGGGGCCATCCCCCATCTTACAGCTCTGCATAACATTGACGAAATGTGGAGCAGGGCATATGAGGGGGGAGATAATATGTTTCCCTTTCCTTTTTCAATCCAGCATAAATCAGACTCTTCTAAAGAATTTTGTTCAATGGGGCGTATGAAATAAAAAATACGAAAACGGCAATCTTTCGACGAGCTAGCAACAGTGTCAGCTCATGGGTCAGTCAACAGGGACAGCGGTGAGTGCGATCTGTTCGGTCACATTTGTTCGAAAGGACGTTTGACATATTTTGCTCTTGGAAAGCTACGAACGAACGAAAGCAGCAAAAAGAATACAATTTCAGCCCGCAACTAGGTGGTGAAATGATTGACGTCAATTGAATACAGTATGACACAGGGTGGCAAAGAAAAAGAGTATTATGAAACCTCTCTCGCCGTCCTTTGGTGACCCAATGCCGCCTGATCGGAGGGGGGCTCTCCCGAAAATAACACATCGGACGATTACACACGCAAATCTGATTGTGTGGAAAATCAGTGAGCAAAACGCATTGAAGCAATAAAGCTTTAAATTGGTAGTTTAAATGCATAGCTCACATACGACTAGTACGATTAAATTATCATAAAATTGAGAAAAATAGTTTCAGCAAAAAAAGCAATTCAGTCCAGGAAAAAGCTAGTGTACGCCATCGAGTTGTGACTTAAGGAACTTGTAATGAAATCGAAAGATACAACGATGCCACTCGAGAATTGTGTTTGGCGATTTTTGCACA
Source organism: Anopheles arabiensis (assembly GCF_016920715.1). Taxonomy (NCBI): domain Eukaryota; kingdom Metazoa; phylum Arthropoda; class Insecta; order Diptera; family Culicidae; genus Anopheles; species Anopheles arabiensis. The sequence goes on from NC_053518.1 coordinate 266,899, forward strand.
GTTTCTTCTATGTTTGTTTCCGATATGCCTCTTTCACTACCGAGCATCACCTCCCTCGAGAAAGCAAACGCACCGTACACTTTATTGACAAACGATGCCGTACCGCACGAGGGCGTCTGTGTACCATTTGTCCCTACTATGTCCCAGTGGTCGAGGTTTGTTTTGCTACTGATTGAGACTAATGCTAAGGACAAGCAAAGACAGGCAAGACCAATCCAGGATGGTTGTACAGCAACATCGATTACTGACTTTATAGGAAATGTTACATCACGATGCGAGCCATAATTCTCTTGGCATTGTCTTTGAACGACATTAAAGATTGGAAGAATATCGTATAAAATCAATTTAACTCAATTCAAGTGGCTGTGGGAAAACGGTCACTTTACGCAAAACAAGATGCTTAGCTTTCTTTAATGCGATGAAATTGGTTAAGAGACGTGGAAAAAGAAACTGAAAGAGCTATTTTCTTGAGGTTGAAGCTAACGATTGGTTAAATAACTATTTTTATCATCCATGGGATATGAAGCTTTCCACTTAAATGAAGCTATGTTGGTAGTGGCAAATATGCTATGGTAGTGGCAAATATGCGGTAATTTAGTGCATCTGTTTTTCTAACAAATCAGCAAGTTATTTATGAAGAAGTTATATGTTAGTAAGTTATATGAGGAAGGATAGTTATGACTCAATTTAAAGAAATAAAGTAAATCCATTCCGAAATGTATCAAATCATTAATTATAATTCAACAAAACTACAAACAGAAGCAATTAATTATATGAAGCCAATGTTCCACCACTAAAGTAAGCCATTCATTCGGCAAGCGGTATCACTTAACTCGAGCAACAAACCATCTTGCAACTACCAGGCAAACCCACAGCCAATTCGAACTATTGTTAAAAATTCGTTTAAAACTTTCACTCCGCAAGATAAATACTACCACCTGCACTTACCGCATCTGATGGGAATACGATTTCGCCGGCCCAGTTGCCAAAGTACGCTTCTTCCGTTCCGTACCGTAGGCACCGCCAGAGCCGTGCATTCTCACCGGGTACCCACCGGACACTGGTCTGCCGATGAACAGAGGATTGTACGGCGAAGGTTGACGGCTCAGCAGGTTCTGCAGTACGTCGTACGTCCGCTGTTGCTGTTGCTGCTGGTTAAACCGGTCGAAAGGACCCGGCTCGATAGGTGCATCGAACAGTTCCAACGGATACGGCATCCCCGGCAGCGGTACGTCCACATCTTCCCACACTCCGTTCTGGGGAATCGAATTACCGGAAAAGTCGTTCCGAAGTTCGGCCTCCCGATAGAGCAACGGGTTCACTGGAAAGAGAAAGAAGCGGGAGAGAGACGAATGGAAATGAGTTTGAATTGCACAGGAAGCAAACCGAGCGCCGGCAGGTGAGTTACACTTTGAATGAAGTTTCGCTAGACAATCATCATTTAAATCTTCGCCTACCTCCACGTTTCTGAGGGTTCGATGGACCGGCCCGATCGTCGCCGTACATAGCATCGTCCGTGGTCAACCGGTTCTGTCCCGGGGAAGCCGTAACTTCCCGATGGCCTGCAATGCAGTTCGGAGTATAAGAAGTAAGAGAGAATACTTCAGTTCCATGGAGAGTTTGACTCATTCATTATCGATAAAATCATGCTAACTGATGTGTATTGGAATTGGATTGTGTATTTAGTAAAATAGAAACCAAACAAGTATTACAAGACTTTGGTATAAAAATCTCATTTCAATTCCAAATACTCGCTTTCTGTTTTAGTACAAAGCACAGATTGGAACTTCAGGTTGCAGCTCATAAAAGGCGGGAAGCTACCACTGTAGATGCTGCAGGGCTAATGCATATTTAATGTAATATTTTATCCCAGGATCAAGGGGCAAGGTCAGAGTCAGCAGAACGGCACGTCGTCAAAACATCGTAACGAAACCAAGCTCTGCAAGGGCAGCTTGTAGCGAAAGGTGTTTGCATCGTTGTATTGTTTTTTTTATTAAGTTAATTTTATCCTCCGGAACATGGATAATTCCATCTTTGTGGTCTAATTTTGGAGGGCTTATTGCGGTGTCGTTAAATCCATGACGTTGTTGTAAAGCTTGTAGGGAAAGCTATAGGTTTTATTCATTGATAATGTTTGTTTTTTTTAACACCGTGTTATCTTCGAAGGTATTTTATTATCACATTCGACCATATCAGCAGCAATTCTAAAGAATGATTGGTTGCGGTTAAATGGGGAAAATTACACATTACCACATTTTAAAAGTAGTAATAAATATATCGATCATTCAAGCAGCCATATTTTATTACCAATGACGCACCAATATTATAAAAGTTATAACTGTGTTCCATTTTATAATTCTCTCGTGGAAAGAACTTAGTGTTCTGGTGCAGGTGTCTCCGGCTCGGGTGTGGGTTCCTCTGTGGGTTCGGGTGTAGCACCCACGTTAGGTGGTACTGGGGCTTCCTCTGCGACCGGAATCAAATTGCCATTGCAAGTCTGTTCAAGCTGTAGCAATCCCAGCTGCAGCGCGGACCTCAACATCTGCTCGCCCAACGTCATGCAGTTGATGTAGTTCAGGCGAATGTTCTCCAGCATGTTGGAGAGCCCAGCGACAGCATCAAGCACTTCGCTACCGATGTGCGTTGGGTAATCCTCTAGCCGGAACACGCGGTTCTCCAGCTTCGAGATGATGCGCTGAGGATCGAAAAACACATTCTCGTCGCGGAACTCCTCAAACAGTCCGACACCGACGTAACGCGCCTCGTCCGTGTCTAGCAGCTCGTAGAAAGCTTTTACGGTTGTTACGAGGGAATCACCGGCGTTGGTAATACAGGTACTGTAGGACACACCGGCCAGGTTCATGTTAACCTCAGCACTCTGGCGAAGGAAGCTCAGACACTGCTGATTGACGGAAAGCGGTTGGCCATTGATCTGGGTTATCAAATCCTGCTCCTGCCTGATGGAGGTCGCGAGGTAGTTACTCTTGATCATAATGATGTCTCTGTGGAATTCGTCGATTCGTGCAGAGCTCGCCATACGTGCATCCGCCACCTGGTTGATCACATAGTCCTGGATTTGACGGTACATCGGGTACACTTGGTACATTTTATCGATCACAGCCACCGTTAGTGGACGCTGGGCCCAAGCAACCTGCAAAGCATCATGTTTGGAAAAATGTTACAAAACTAAAGTTTAACTCAATTTCTTGCCACTCAAAGTACTTACGCTTGCAAAAAGCACCACCAAAAGAAGCTTCATTTTGAATGTTTTAAAATCTCGTCAACAACCTGTTGCTTCTAGGAATGGATATCTGTGAATAACTTTCTCAGTCTAGTGAAACAGGCGCTTTATACGGTGCCGTAGGTTTAGAGATTCGGCATCCAAATCAACAACTTTATCGTTTACGAATTATCGTGCGCTTATCAATTTGGGTTTAATCTTTGCATTTTAGATTTTTATTGACTGATAAAACAAAAACCAGTCGCGAAAGGTGTTTTGCAGTCACAACACCACGATGTTACAGCTTTCGATACACGGATTATTTACAATTGCACACGGTCATGCTCGAGCATGCTCTGCCCTCACTGGAGACCTGGTCACGGATGTCTGCTAATCCAAAGGCAGGAAGTCGCGGATTACAACGTTTGCAAGAGTGAGAGTATGAGGTTTGCAAATCAATTCCTGATATTTGGACGGCAATGTTGCGACATCTTTATGGCAATGTCTTGCACTCGTTGCCAGGGTGCTCTGAAAATGGACTGTTTTAGCGCTATTGCTAAAGATAAATGGAACAAAAACAATAATTCACTCAGTGAGGACACAGACCAAACTCAATTTTACAATATCTTCTCGATAGCTTGCTTTCTTCTATCAAGGGAAGCCGCACACTCACGCCCAATTGTAAAAATCAATCAATCACAATTTTTGAATTATGCGCCAACATGTGTGCCTGCATATGTCGACCTTCGGCACATTTCCAACAAGGTGCGAAAGGTGTAAAGAACGCATGTATGGTAGAATTTTTCGCAAGTAGGTGGGTTCAAACCCGGTGTGGCTTTAGGTCCAGCGGGAATCCACCTGAAAGCGTGGAAAGTTTCAGTTGCTAACGGCTGAAGGCAAAAACAGCAAAAAAGATCAAATGGAACTTTTGTAAACTTTGTTTCGCTTCACATGATGGATCTCTATTTTTTCTGAAAGCCTATTTATGCATCACCATCATCAAGCATCACCTATATGTAGAAGACTTCAAAGCATTTTCCTTTTATTTATGACAGCTGCCTGTTGGTTAGTATAAAATTCAATGATACAGGGAATCAAATTTCGGTGCTCCTTAAAGCGCTCTCTATCTACGCAGCCACTGTCGTCGTGGGAATAGGTTCCTCTAGCTGGCCCAGGCACACCTGAGCAACCTGAGTGCGGGCAATCTCCAGCACACTTCGGAGCAGTTGCATACCATCCTCTAGACATTCGTCGTAGCCCGTCTTTACCTCCTTTAGCTCCTGCTCGAACTCGACTATCATATCGAACAGCTCGGTGGCGATAAAGGTCGGATTTTCGCGAAGTTCCTCCAACTTTTCGGACAACTTTTTCATCAGCTCTGCCGGAGCGTGGAAAATGTTCTCTCCTCGAAACACCCCAAACAGTCCACTGCCCGTATACTGTGATTCGTCCTGCTGAATCGTCTTGTAAAACTCCGACACAATACCAGCCAACGAATCGTCCACCCGTACGATACAGTTAGTGTACGAAACGCCAACCAGGTTCACGTTCATATCGACGCTGCTGCGCACAAATCCGAGACACGTTCGATCCACTGTTTCCGGCTGCCGATCGAGAATCATCAACACACCCAGCTCCTCTTCGATCGTGTTGCTTACGTACTGATCTTTTGAGGTAAGGACATCGGTATGGAAGTTAAAGATAACTTGGGAGCTGTTCAGCCGTGCCTCTGTCAGCTGGTTGATGGCGTAGTCCTGAATTTCTCGGTAGCGCGGTTGCAGCTCCTTCAGCGCGCTCATCACTTCGAGCGAAGGTTCTCGCTGGGCTAGGGCCAATCCAAACAACGGAACTAGCAAAACAAACACTGCCTTTACCGACATTTTGAACTGAAGTGAATTTGTGCGCAAGGAAACTGATAAAGCGTTATGGTGAGCGTTCGATGATGTCTACTTGGATTATAATGCGTTCATCATCGTTCTACAGTTCATTTTATAGTCAAATATCGGACATCTCAGTTGGCCTATCGTGCATTATTCAATTCCCATGGAATTGAATTTCTTTGTGCAATATTCAATCAATGCAATCAGTTGTATTCAGATGCAACGACTTATCAGGATGACAGAGTTATCAATTCATCAGACGCAGATCGGACAGGTGGGCTTGGTTTCTGGGTCAATTTGTACTTCCGTATCGCTCCTTGCTGTCATGTGGGATTTGCAATTTGACACGTGCAATCTTAAGGAAGGTCTAGTTGATTCACACGCTCCGGCTTCAGTTCAATAACACCCCCACCATCTTTGTGTGTGTCAGTTGCAATTAGCTCAGATCTCCCTTCTGGATTGTTTTGAAATCATGTACGATTGCAAGGATATTGGAACGTAAGTGCAGTGGGAGGTCCCATGCAATGGTGGTGGCTTTACTCTAACACCGCGGCAAGTGTCGCGATAAGCGATAAGGTAGCCAAGCCAATTGTGTAAATCACCGGAACTAGGCTGGCCGTCGTCGTGATTCACAATCGGAGGGATCTTGAAGTCTGTACCGTTCTCGGTCGTGGTGAGATTTGCGGTTTGATAGCAGATCTAAGTGAGGGAGGTTGAGCTTATCAGTCAGACTAAACCGCGTAGTCGAGGTTCCAGGAAATTCCAGGAAAATGTTTTTTTCTTATTCATGCTATAATTACAAAACCATATCAAACAATTTATATATTTAAATTGCTTTTTGTCATATAATCAAATGTCGCTTTGTACTTAAGAAAAAAAAGTAACAAGATAAGAAAGCTTATTATGCACACTTATTCCAGCACCAGGTTTTACATGGTTTCATAACATGTTGCAGAATAAAGCCAAAACAAAGCTGGCTATCATCTGAGCTCGTACTTGCATTCCACAAGGTCTGAATCCTGCTACGTCCTCTACTGCACCGTGGATAGTTTGACGGTGTCGCAGACTTTTGAATTCTGGGTCATTGTAAATTACTTCGTCTTCTGTACTTCTCAGCATGTACCGTTTGTGTGCTGACCAGCTCCGCCATCCGTGAAACGTGGAACCGGAGCCCCACAAAGCCCCAACGACTGATGCCAAAGTATCGCAGCAACGATGAGCGCGGAGAGCCCGACAAGCACATTGCTGTGAAATTGGGAAAGTTTGCACCATGAACCGAAATTCTTGCACGGCAAAAAGAGGCCGGAAAAACACGTAGAAATAAACAAGGCAGAAGGAAGAAAAATCTAAGTACAAAAAACTGACCCAAACCCGACACACCAGTACCCGCAGTGGTGTCATTTGAGGTGCTTCTTCTTCGAGTTTGTTTGAGCAGCTTGAGTCAACTTTCAGTTACAGCCGGAGAAAATTGTCTGGATGAGTGAGGGGTATCATGAAGCAAAGTTGTGGTTTGCGGTGGTGATGTTGAGTCGTTGGGATGATTGTTTTTCTAGTTTACGTTTGTTTGTTAGGGGCGTAGTGTATGAATCCAACATTGAGGATGAGCGTTGAAGCTCGAGATAATTGATAAAAACAAATGTCTATGCGAATTTATTTTCAATCAGTTGGGAAATGTAGATTTTTGAGAAAAAAATAAGTGTTTTTTTTAACGTAAATGTTTTTCTTACGATATATCCTAGATATGCTATCAATACATATAGCTTTGAGCAACATTTTAGTTATGAAATGTAATTGTTTTGGCATACAGAACAGAACGACATATCAACATCTATCACGAAGACAATCAGAATCAAGAACATGACACGTCGAATAACAAACCGTACGTTCTAGGATTCCTACGCTTCGCAGACACACGTATCAGGTTCGACTCTACAGCCACTTCAAACTGCACATGCGGCAACTGAACAACGTACAGCACTCGGCTGCACTATAACTTTTACCGCAACAATCGATTGAGCAAATACGATAAAACATATCGTAAACTCTTGACTGTGATATGATTGTTTCATAGTGCCGGGATTCCACGAATCGCTCTACGATTGCGCGCTACTTTCGGCACTGAATGGCAACAAATCTTATTACTCCGTAGCCCGGAACGACGGCTTGTAACGTGAGCCCACTCCACATTCTACTTATACCGGTTAGAGAGAGTCATTTATAGATTAGAATTAAAAAGCACCGATTGAACAGACATACAAGATTAAGGTGGCAGTAAAGTGGCGCTCTCTGATTTAGTACATCCCCGTTTTCAATTGGATGAAGAGTGTTTGTTAATAGGAAGATGACATCTCTCGTGCCGGTCAAACACTGGCATAAAGGTGTCTAAAGCAATCTATTGATAGGCAGTGATCTAATCTGACCGAGTTAGATTCGATGCGATCGGTTATCGTGATATGTGACACTTTCGCGTGTCGACACCTTGCTATCGATTTTCTGACCATATGCTCTCGCCCAGACCCGATGGAGCATCAATCATGCTCCACTTAACTTCTAATTATGCAAAAGTGCAATTCCTTTTTTTCCTACGTCACCCTTATCGCCTAACTATAGCAATTCGATAACGGAGTTATCTTCTCGATCCGAGGGAAAACTTCTTCCCGTGTCTGCAAAACCTTACGACATTTCGACGATTTCGAGGCGTGTGACAGTTGATTAGAATTCCACGTCAGTGTGTGGCAAAGGAAAGGTAGGAAGGCAATGAGGCTTGCATACACTAGCACGGTGGCCATCGCGCGTGGACAGTACTCGAAGGGCTACTATGCGCCAAACGCACGCGATAGTAGAGGATGATGAAGTACTTGAAACCTAATTCCAAGTTGGTATAAAAACTTCGAAGCTTTCTGAACTCGACCAACAGTACCAGCCAGACAGGAGGTGTAATAGCAACTCGTTACGCTAGCGATCGACCACAAGGCATCACTACATAAATTTCAGAATGAAAGCCTTCACCTTTACGGTTGCCTTATTCATGGGCGTTCTCAGTGTAAGTTTTTCTTCATTCCATTTCTGAACGAACTAGATACAAATCGTTAAACGCTTTTTTGCTCCTCGGTACAGGTTTCGTTAGCACAACGTGAAACATCTCTTAGAGTCATCGATGCGCTACGCGACCTCCACCCTGCTTACAAGCAGCTGCGCGATGTCGTCGTCCAGGCAGTGGCCGGAGCGAAACTGAACAGCTCAGAAGTGATCTTCAAGTTCAACATAGACATTGCATCGCGCAAAGAATCGTTCATGCAAACCGCCATCAAGACAGAAGCGAACGTATTACGGCAGGTAAACGGACAGAGCATCAACATCGATACTAGTTGTCTCGGGTTTTTGCGCCAAAGCATCGACGTGAACATGAATCTTGCGGGTGTGTCCTTCACCAACTGCCTGAACAACGTTGATGCTTCGCTTGCATCAGAAATCACGCGCGTGTACGCTGAGCTACAAGTGAACGAAACATCATTCGTGAATCTGAGCGTGTACGATGTGTTCCGTGGGCAGAACGTGTTCGTAAACCCGCAAACCATTGTCGATCGGTTGGTGGAGAAGCTGTCCTCGCTGCAGCAGGCTCCGACCGAATTGACCGAGGAGCTGACCCTTCTGGTTGAAGCGTTCGAGGGTCGGCTGGGTGAGGTTCGGGCGGCTTACACCAGTTGCCTGACGATGAACGACCAGCTGCTACAGACCACACTTGGCACGGTGCTTACGCAACTGCAACAAATCTGTCTCGGATCGTTACTGCCGGCTGCTTCTACCTCGGAACCAACGGAGGAAACTGAGCAAACGGAACAAACAGACCAAACCGAGCAAACGGAAGCAACAGAAGAGACAGAATCTACCGAACCGGCATCGGAACCAGCGCCCGAGATTCCAACCGAAACGGAAGTGCCTCCCACTGAAGTGGCTGAACCGGAACCACCTACTCCAGGTGTAGTTTATAGAAATGCATTGTAAGGGGAACAAATGTTCATCGAAATTGACCAATAATAGTAAAGAATTGTGTTGTTTAGTCTAAATACTTTCTTTGATTTTTATTACCCAAACAACCATAACACTCTTCGATCTGCCTTCAAAACCATTAGAAGTTTGGCTCTCGGTGACTTTTTGAGAATCGAATCGAATCTCTGATAGGATGAGATTAGAATATCCTAGAGATCCTTAAGCCATTCCATCATTTAAATATACATAGGTTTGTAAGCTCTACATCGATTGTTTTTGTTGAGAATTCGCTAAGAGATTTGAGATTGAGATTATCAATGCTAGAGTGGAGCAGTAGTAATACACTTGACATACTCTATCAATAAGTATGCCAAGACTGTAACATTGTACGTAGCGAAACGTCTTTTAACGATACGCAACGATACAGCACGTGCCAAGTGCTTTCGCAACAATAAAAAAGGTTTTAATTGTGTGATTTTTGAAGCTGCTGAACGAAAACAGCAAACATTGTAGAATAATCAATCATAATAAAGGTTTAACTGACATCTATAAATTTTCAATGGGCCGGTCTGGTGGTACAGTCGTCAACTCGTACGACTTAACAACATGCCCGTCATGGGTTCAAGTCCCGAATAGACCGTGTCCCCATACGTAGGACTGACTATCCTGCTATGGTAACAATAAGTAACTGAAAGCCAAGCTCACTTCACTAGTGGGTACAGGGAGGCCTTCACGGACAGCGGTTGCTGTGCCAAAGAAGAATAAAAATAAAAGTTAAATATTGCGCTTAAAACTATTGTTTACTATTGATGTATGTTTTTGTAGTATAAAAAAGAAGCGTGTGTTAACATAAGTTTCGTATGACATCATGCATTCCGACTAAAAGTGCATCGTAATGATATGCGCTCGATTTAAAAATAAATATGACCTCTACTTGCAACAACCTCAACCGTGCATCACGCCACACCATGATTGATACATTCAATTCGATGATTGAACGTTGTTTTCCGCTTTATCGATCAACTTTGCATACTTGTTTGGTGTTTTGTTGATCATAGCAAGCGATGATTTGGGTTACACCACTCGGAAATTGCTTGTGCAGTTGGGAAAAATACCCTTCTTCAAGTACGCAATAAAATTCCTTAACTTTTTCCGAAACTTCCTTTTCAATTATCGTTATTTCGTCGAGTTCTATAACCGTGCAGTTTATCGCTAATTCTACCTCACGATACCATCAGCTTGCCTCAGAGATAAGGGGAGCTGTTGATCACTTGAACTTGACTTTTGAGATAATAAAAACCAAGCAGCCCCGCGTTACGGCTATATAAAACAACTGAACGCAGCCCCCTGTTGGTTCATTCACTTATTGCCACTGGAAGAAGGCAGACCAGCTGAAACAAACATTCGGCTGAGGGTGTAAAACTGCAAGACAAAATGAAGGGACTGCTTCTGCTAGCAGCCTTGTTGTCGGTAGCCATATCGGTGAGTAGAACCACTTCACTTCTAAAACAGCTGATGAAATGTGAGGTCTGTTCCCTCTTCTTATCGTAGGCCACCGTTGCTGATCGGGCAGAGACGCTCAATCTCTTCAACCAGTTAAAGCGCGTGAAGAAGGGTCGCATGCTTGGTGCTGATGAGGACTTTGTATCGCTCGTCCAGTCACAGCTATTGCTGGCCGAAGAAGAGTACGTCCGCTCGTCCATAAATGGGGAGTCGTCGATTCTGCAGGAGCTGTCCACCGCGGAAGCACAGGCAAGTGGCCCGAACTGTGTAGACTTTATCCGCCAGAAGACGGCACTGATGCTGAATCTAGCTGGTGTATCGTATGCGTCCTGCCTGAGCCGTGTCGATGATGCGTTGTTTGAAAAGCTGTACGATGCAACGAATGGTGTGGTATCGCGCGAACAGTACGATCAGGCCAACATGCTTAACGCTTTCCGGGGTGAGAACATCTTTGTGGACATGGACCGTATTCGGGGCAAGCTGCAGGAGCGAATGCGTGCCACGTTCAAGCTGCCGACGTTGACTGCGGAATTGTTGCAGGAAATTCGCAGTGAGCTGGGTGAGGTGAAAGAACAGTTTGCAGAGTGCATGAGGGTGGCACGGGCCACACTGGATACTTCGCTCGAAGGCACTTCGAAGCAGTACAAGCATGTGTGTGCGAAAAAGCTGGAGTAAGGTGTGAAGTTTTTTTTTTTACTTTTATCACTGCTTGGTTCTTCGAATGTAATAAATTATTCTAAAAATCCAGCCACAAGGATTAACTGGAATGTATGTGTAGTGAAGTTTGGTGTATCATACAAAATGACAAATATTGCGAATAAATAAAATGATAAATTTGATATGACAAAAATATCTAAAATGTATCTAAGCGAATATGGATATATTCATGTACTTCGTGAAATTCATATTTTCACCCACGATAAGCTCGATAATTAAAGCGTGTTATCACACTTTACTGTATTCAAAACCCTCATTTATACCTCTTTAAAATGCGTTGAGAATGATAGATATATAACAGTATGTTTTTGGGGGGTCGTTATCTAAGACACTGAAACACGGCAACAACAAAAATGAAATATGACAAATATACATTAATGAAATACTTCCGGCTAAATGCTTCTGAATGGTTTGTTATACGCACCATCTCATGTGTTTTTTCCACAAATGATCACGCGACTCAAGCAAAACAAAACCAGAAAATTTCAGAAAGAAGATGAATGCTTCCGTACGAATTTACTTCCCCTCTTTTGTAGCAGCTCATACTGTGACTAAAATAAACAGTAAACACAGTTAAATACGCCCAAATATTAATCTTATGTACACACAGACCTCGTTTTCTATTCGTGTGTGTTGAGCCCGTATAAAAGATCATCTCTTATCCAGTCTGCTCATTTAGTGTGTTATTCATACTGTGCCTAAAGTTAAACCATGAAGAGCATCATCGTGCTACTGGCCATTGCTGGTATCGCTGCCGCCGGTCGCCCGGACACGGAAAAGGTCATCCAGACGTTTAAGGAGATCGCTCCATTGTACAAACCTTCTATACAGAAAGCGCAAATCATCATCAATGCGATCAAAGCCAACGCGACCAACCAGCTGGCTGAGCTTCATCTAACCATTATCGGCAAAAAGGAGCAATACGTACAGCAGGTAATTGGGCGCGAGGAATACATCCTGCAGCAAATTGGAGCGCAACGTAAAGCAGACCAGGTGTGTATGGGCTTCGTACGTACGAGTAGTGAGATGACCGTCAACCTAGCCGGTGTGTCATTTACCAACTGCATCAATGCTGCGGATGATGCGATCAAAACCAAGCTGGAAGAGTACTACTCATATCTGGGCGATTACGAACAGCAATTGTCGCTGCTACGCCTCCTAGACGTGTTCCGGGGCGAGAATGTGTTCCACAGCCCACAGCCAATCCTTGCGCGTTTGAACGAGAAAATGGAAGCACTGCGTAATAGTAGCAGCCTGATCACGGACGTCGAGGTGCAGTTCATGATCGACCAGGTGACCCAGGATATGGTGGGAATCCAGGATGCTTACGGCATATGTATGGAAAATGCATACGCTTTGCTGGGTCAGGGATTAAACATGTGTGAGTTGCAGCTGACGATGATATGTGGCGCAGCACTGACATGCGAAATTGGCAAAGGAATGGGTAATTTGTGCACAAGTCAGTAAGCGGATAGCCAGTAGCTAAAGAAGATATAAGTTGATATATATCTTAAGTTATCTTATCGTAATATCTGATTACGAATGAATAAATATCTGCTCATTGTCTGATGAGTTAAACCAAGTATCGGTTATATTCTATTTTTATTGCGTTAAGTAGTTCGTTTGATGCATGCAATCGGAGTGCCAAAAAATTCTTTTCATACATTACGCTGAAATGATGAGCATACCACTCGCATTTACACAAAAAACTCATAAAATACACCAGAACTAAGGAAAAAATGGAATTGTATATCAATTTTAAAGGATCCCTTTGCAATGAATACATAAATTGCAACTAGATTTCACCAATTTATACCAATCACAAGTAATTACTTTTCTTGAAATTAATACATTTTACGTGTGTTTAAATTCGAACCAGAAAAAGATTCATTCACAGAGAGTCAGTTCAGTGCGAAGAAACATTAAATATGTTTATGCTTTTTAACGCGAAAATAAACTCGAAAGAACAAATTAACTTTAGACATTTCTCGGAAACAATGCGTTTGGCGGATGAATTTGGCCTTCCAAAAGAACGACAATAACACCAGCTCTGTAAATGTTTGTTTGTTGTTTTTTTTTTTTAACGGATATTTGTAATCCGAATATCCGTCAGTAAGATAAATCATTCCGTTGCGTACGTCCGATATGACCGCTGATCTTATCTTTTGCGTTAGTGGCGAAAAAAGTTGTTTAAAGCCTTACACTGTGGCTCCCAGTATTAACACAGTGCTTCAGCATCCAGAGTGTCAGTCCCGGTTTTGTTTTCCGGTATAGTAGAGCTATCAAATAGTTAAAACGATGAAATTACTCGTTTGTGTTTATGTACTGGCACTTGCCGGGGGGAGCTATGCTGGCCGTCCCGGTGCCCAGGAAGTAATCGATAAGTTCCGGGCCATCGTCCCCAGCTACCTGTCAGCGGTGAGCGAAGATCAGCAGCAGCTGCTCACACTAGAGCGTCAAGGAACGGACGCCATCGCCCAGTTTCACACCGACATGATGCTGGCAAAGGAAACATTCGTAATGTCCGTCACACGTCAGGAAGATGCGCTGATCGAGCTGATGAACGCACAGAACCGCTCGGTTGCGGATGACCAGTGCATGCAGTTCGTCTCGACGGCACTCAACCAAACGGTCAACGTGATCGGTGTGGCATACACGACGTGTATTAATGCGGCCGACGAAGCGTTGAGCGCTAACATTTCCTCCTACTACGGTACGATCGGTGAGCTGGAGCAATCGGTCGTCGATGGACGTTTGCTGGACGTGTTTCGGGGTGATAATGTGTTCTACACGCCTGACAGAATAGTGGCAAAGCTGCGCCAGAAGGAAAGCGAGCTTAAGGCAAACAACAGTTCAACTGCGATTGGTGAAATGCGCGAGGAGGTAGCAGCATTCCAAGCCGACCTGGCCAAGATCCGCGGGACTTACATTGGCTGCATGACGGTGGCCGAAGTATCCTTTCGCTCGTACATCGAGCTGGCTCGCTCGCAGCTGGTAATGATTTGTGGTGCATTGTTTTAAGCTAAGCACGCCGTGTGGATAAAAGATTTGTTTCACATTTGACGCGACTTTAAATAAAGCAGACAAAAGCAGTCTACGCTCTCAGGTTTTCGGGTGGTTTAAGGCGGTAATTTACGGAATAAGTAGGGCTCGAGAGCAATTAAGTAGTTTCCGAACAAGAACATCCTTTTTCAGGAGCATGTATCCTAAACAAATATCCAACATATATACACATACAACATGATAGAAAAGTGATGCAGGTAAATTGTTGAGCACTCCAAAACAAGATAACCACACTTAGTCTATGGATAACACAGTCGGGGCAATTTTTACGAGGGTTGGTGTTGTACCTTGTCACGTAACCGCCCGTATCGTAGTACAAACTGCTCTTTCATGTTTTGTTGCAGTAGAATGTTGGGAAAAATTTAACCTCTTGCTGAGAGGAAATATGAGAAATTGAAAAATCTCGGTTATCCGTAAGTTGACATTAACATTAGATGCAACACAGTTACAGCTTTATGCTCAGATTCCAAGCCAAAATGAACTGCAATATTGTATTAAAAGACCTATTGTTCTTATCGGATTTTGGCCACGAAATGGGTAAATATTAACATGGTGCAGCGTGGTGATTTCTTCACAGCAAAAAAAAAGTCAGTACACTTGGAAGATATCTTTGTTAGCTTAGCTTTAGAATGATATATTTATATTAGATCTGTTTACAGCACACTTTATGCTATAGACACATCCGAAAGTCATTCATTTGTGTTATTTGCGACATTACATTTAAAAATGTCTCATTTTACACAAACTCTTCCTACATACTCCACGTAAGTACTATCAATTCTGGTGGAAAAGGACAAAAACGTCGCTATTAATTCCCGACATTTGACGGTTAACGACTCGACGCTCCTCGACCGGGAAGTTGACCAACGGATGGGACCCACTTGTCCGGTGTTGGAAGGAAGGATGCGAACAATCTGATGTCCATTAACGGAACGGAGTGAAGTGTCGTAAATTAAATTTTATTATTTCATTGCTTTTTTTCGCCCGCTCTCTCTCTCTCTCTCTCTCTCTCTCTCTCTTTCTTTCTTTCTCTCCGCTGCCCTGAAAATGGCGTTCATCCCGGTACAAACGAACGCGTTGATGATATCAAGCTGCTAGCTATCATGCTGCTAGAGCAACCTGTTGTTAGGTGGTGGTACCCATGTGCTGCGTATGAACCTTCATCTCTGCCGGACAGGGGTATCGTAAAGTGACCGGATTGGGTTCCAAACTCCAATGGCAGGATGCCCCTGCCATGTTTATATATTCTGTGCGCTAAATCATTACGGTCAAACGGGACCTACTCTTCAACACGCGGGGATTGTATACAGTTGCAAACGGTCTGGCGGTCGACCAGTGTCCTGGTTGGTCAACATATAAACCACGAACCGGTACCGAACCATCGTCAACCTCAAGCTAATATGTTTCCTTTTCCGCTCCAAGCTAGCAAAAAAAAGGTAGTCACTAGTGCAGGTATGCACTTTACAGTGTGGGTTCTGGCATAATCTGCTGGCAATCTCTCTTCCTCTTCAGCTACCACCCCCAACTTGCTGTCCTAATCTGTGGTATAGGAGCTATTTGGAGTACCGGAAAGCACATTGCGTGCTTGATGCCTACGGCGGTAAAACCAAAGCCAGTTGTGTGAGCCGTAATTGAGTTTACCAAACCGCGATGAAATTTTGGATGATTTTAATTTCCACCAGTTCAACCAACCGGTGCGGTCGTTGAACGTGTGAGTATGATGGATTTCAATTTTTGCCTCTCGTTGTAAGCGAACGTTCTTCGTCATGTATGACGAAGTTGTCAACCAGGATGAAAGTTATGCTAACTGCTAAACAATTCAACATTATTCTTTGATTTGTGGTTGCAATTCTTCACTACTAATCGGTGAAACGAGGACTCCGACTTTTTTACAGATGAGTTTTTATGCTCGCCAAGCCTTTTAAATTAATATAGGTCACCATTGTTCCCTTTCTTCTCTGTTCGCTCACATTCCAACATACTCATATTTCCCATAAGTTTCCGCAATAAGTTGGGCATCTATCTGGCCGCGCGTACTACCACCACCAGCAAATCATCCACCAGACAGGTAACGTGACAAGTTTGCCGACGCCTTTCTGGACTCTTAATGAAAGCTAAACTGAGGGTGCTCACGAGCACAATAGGATGGAGTTTGCGTTAATTTTTAGCTTTATTATTTTACTTTATCTTGAAGGATTTCACACGTGGTCAAGTAGGCAAAAGGAAACACATGGGACGGTTGATTTGTTAAGATATTTGGCTCCTGTCTGGCCCCGCGTGCATGTAACTTGCGTGTAGGTTTGTGCAGTGTTTAACAAGTATCCTCTGTCAAACTACCCGCACGCTCGAAGTCAACAGGCCATCAGCGAAATCAGCGTGAAAATGCAATTTACTGTAGTGGTTTGTTGCGCAAACAGTAGGTCGCGTTGTTTCACAGGAATTTGTTATTTTGTTATTATCTACCCTTTGCGTTCCCTACAACGAAAGCTTGCCCCGTTAGTAGCATCTGGGTTTCCTTTAGAAAGGCAAATATTATTCCAGTATTGCCGAGACGCTTCCAGTTATTAGATTACGTACGGTAGGGATGGGAATGAGATAATTTATCCGCACACACACACACACATGGTATTCGCTTCACTTACCGTTCGTTTCCTTCGAGTCCGCCAGTACCGAGGTCGGGACGGCACCGGAAAACGTGGCTAGCGACACTAGGATGGCTAGTATCGCCGCCTGGCCGGTGGCCACGCTGGCTTTGGCGGTTGGCGGTCGCATCAGTTCAAACGAAAACCCGGTAAAACCTTTGTACAGCACTGAAACTTTTGCGTTTCACCCTGGTAGAGTGTATTGAATGCACAGAATTGAACAAAGTTAGAGAGAATATAGGATTAAAATAAAAAATGGCTTTAATTTAAGTAAAACGAAAAGAGAGAGAGAGCAGTTTAACTAACAAAAATAATTCTTCAAAATAGCTAAGCCTAAACTAAATTTTAATCACTAAAACAGCTCACATGTAAGATTCACTTTATCTGTTTTCTTAAACCTCGAGATAGTATACGACGGATGATATAAAGATTTTATGAATTTTTCTGTTGCGCGGTACTGACACTGATCTGTCGAGACGGAGTCACACTCGGTGCCTCCGACGGAATTCGAAGTCAACTGGTGGAAAAACACCGTTCAACTGATTTTTCCCGTCACATTTTCGTTTGATATATACTTTTCCCGACCGCACGCACACAAAGATACGCGCGTGTATTACCTGAAACTGATAACGATGCCACCACCAATGAAGCTTTGGAAGTAACGCTTGTGGGCAAGGATATTTTCACTAGAAAAGCTTCACGCTGCAACAACAGACCGGAAAGCTGCTTTGATGAAATTGTTGCTATTGCTGGGTTGTATTCGAGATAAAGGAAAGAAATTTGGTTATAAAAATAAAAGCATAAAGATCTTCAGAAGAAGCATCGGTGTTTGGAGCTGCATGCTTAGTAAACATATTAATTCTGAAAATTAATTCGAAAAAGCTTTTCATTCGTGTTGCTGTCAAATCAGCTGATTAGGAACACCCACTGTGCACGATGTACGGCTGACGAACCCTGCATCGACAGTCTCCGTTTTGACAGCTCGATTGTGACGATTTGTCATTTGCAGAAAATTAAATTTGTTGGCACTTATTTTGCCTGCTGTACAAAAAGTGAAGTCAATTACCACGGGATTAAGAACAAACAACATTTGCGTTTGCCTTGTTTGCTGTAGCAAGGAGTGCAAACTGTTTGTTTTCTGGCTGACAGCGTATGTAACGATGCATCTGCTTCCACGTCTCACCGTGTGAGAAAGAGAGACGTACGTAATAGGACGGAACCTGCTCGAAACAACAACATAGATCCAGTGGTGCCGTGAAAGCTGGTACAGCTGCTGCCCGTATTGTGCAAACTCCCCCCTTGTGCGCTTTTGCACGGCACGATGGAGGACGGACTGTGGTAAGAAAACTTCTTCGGTCACGGTACACTGCCCCGCTTTCGTGAGGTGGTTCCCTTAGCCCCCTACCATTGTGATAAGGGAGTTGTGATTAGCGAACCCCTTGCGCAAGCTGACTCATTCTTTAGACGGGAGTCACCACGATGTCTTTACATTCTGTCACCTTTCCGATCATGTTCGTGTGTTTATTTCGTCATCATTTTTCTCTATGTCTCCCCGCGGCAGGTTGATCGAGCTCGAGTCAGCGCTACAGGATGATTGTACGGTGGACGACATTTACGCAATATGTCACGGAAAGACACTCCCCGAAGCGCTGCGCTTAGACGTGTGGCAGGTGTGCCTGGGGGTACGCAACAAACCGGACCAGCTGGCACAGTTCAACGAAATCTACGACCTTCCCTTCCAGGCACTGTTACGATCCGACTGTGAGGAGTTTGTCAGCAAGCTCGGTAATGAGGACGAGGATAAGGTGTCAGTGGTTTGTGATCTCGAATCGATCCTCACGTTTTACTGCAAAAACCGCAACCTTGTGTACGAGCCAAACAACGGATGGGTGGAGCTGATGCTGCCGTTGCTTTCTTTGAAGCTGATACGTTCAGATACGTACAACCTGTTCGAAGCGATTCGTGATACGTACATTCCAAAGGGCTGCAGTAAGAATGGAACCGTATTCAACGTGTTCCGCCTGCTGCTGCTATATCACGATCCGGAGCTATGTACCATCCTGGACACGAAGCGCATCACGCCCGATTGCTATGCGATGGGATGGTTCCAAACGCTGTTTGCTTCCACCTGTACACTGCCGGTCGTGCTATCCATGTGGGACCTGTACTTCCAGCAGTCCGATCCATTCCTCGTGTTCTTCCTCAGCTTGATTGTGTTGATTAACCAGCGCGATCAAATCCTTGCGATGAAAGCTTCTACCAAAGAAGAGCTCATCGGTTTTCTAGTCAATATGCCGTGCAACATCGAGGCGGACGATGTGCTCGACTTCTGTTCGCTTGCGCAGTATTACTCCGTGAAAACGCCGGCCTCCTTCAAGCGGGACCTGCTGCAGGTGCTATTCGGTGCTCAGCGAGGCGGGAGCAGTAAGCCGGAAGGATCGGTCGTGTCGCAAGCCCTTTGCTTGCCGGTGTCGGTAAACGAACTCATAGAGAACGCGTCGATACAGAACCCACACCCGGAGGCGGTCCGGTTCTTCCTGGTTGACTGTCGGCCAGCGGAACAGTACAACTCGGGCCACCTGTCGACCGCCTTCCATCTAGACAGTAATCTAATGCTACAGGAACCGGAAGCGTTTCAGACGGCGGTGCAGGGATTGTTACGCTCGCAGCGAAACGCTATCGATGCCAACTCCAATGCGGGCGGCGAACATCTGTGCTTTCTGGGATCGGGACGGCTGGAAGAGGACCAGTACACGCACATGGTGGTGGCGTCGTTTTTGCAGAAAAATACCAAATACGTCTCGCTGCTGACAGGTGGATACGAAGCGATACACGAGTACTTCGGTGAGGGCATGGTCGATTGTCTGGAGGATCACGATCCGCTTAAGTGCTTGCTGTGCAACAAGGAGCAGCTACGGTATGGGGGAGGAAAGGCGATTGCAAACAATAACAACCCGAAATCCCTCAACAGCGGTGCCAACAGTGCTAATAGCAGTGCAACGAACAGTCTCAAGCGAGGCAATCAACGAAGTGGCCATACGGCCAACAACAATGGCACTGCGGGTGACCGGAAATCGACCATCGATTTGTTCAGCAAACTGTCGCTTGCGATGAAAACCAAGTCGGCCGAGGTGAAGGAAAAGCTTATTGACTACATTTCCAACCCGAATGCCAACGAGCCTGGTTCTAGCCGGACGGGTAATGGTGGTGAGAAGCATGTGTCTCGGAATGATCGTAATGGGAAGCGATACCGAAACGTTCCACCGGTGTTCAGCATCGGGGAGGATCAAGAGGATGAGGATGAGCTGAATTCCGCTGCCAGTGAGTCATCGTTGGTGGTGCGGGGCGCTAAAACGAACTCTCAGCAACAATCAGATCCGACGGAAGAGATCGTTTCGATACAGAGCTTCTTGAAGGGGCCGGATGTGATACGGTACTTCAAGTGCCAGGAGGTACACTTGAATGGATACATGTACGACAGCTACCTGCTGGTAACGGCCAAGCATATGATAGTGCTGCGTGAGCTGGAAACTCGACGGGATCGGGCCCGAATCATCGTACGTCGGCAACTCCAGAGCATTGTAAAAATTACGGCCAAAAAGCGACATCGAGACCTGATCACGTTCAAGTACGGCTACCCGGAGGAGGAAAACCTGGTCATTACGGATATGGATCGTTTTCTGATACCGAACGCGAGCGAAGTGACTGATCTGATCTCGCGGCATATTATCAAGCAGACGTGAACCATCGAGGGAAACGCAGTGAGGGCTTCTAGTCCGTCCTTATAGCATTGTCCCTTATTCCCCGCGCGCTAAGCGTTTAGAGCGTTTTGGTTTTGTTACCAGCACATCCGGCAGCCATCATCATCTCAGTGCTTATCAGCAGTCAAGAAGTAATGTAGTATCTTTTTCGTATGATTATCGTTGTTATGTTCGTTGATTTTTTGAAAATTTCGTTTTTATTTTAATCGTTACCTGCGATCGTTTTTATGTCTATTTAGTTAGCTGAGACTATTTTCATCATGCATGCACTAGGCTAAAAGTCCATCGTCGTTAATATCGTGCGCCCCAATCTATGTCCGTTACTTATCCTCGTCGTGTAGGGAAAATCACACACACGCACTCGTAGCATTTTGTATAGCTGCACACACACATATTGTAGCACGATTAGAAATGTTGCTGAACATATTGTGTCGATTGTCGATAAACAGAAAACTGATTCCTTGCTACCTTAACCCTGAAGACGAATATATATATAAGCAAAGTGAACTGAATCCGAGATTTCCATTTGATTCCCTTCAGTAGAGTGAGACGTTGTGACACGCGAAGAACATGCGAAGAAACTTGTGTATAGAAATAAAAAACCAATCTTCACCCAGAGTTTATCCTTCCCAAGGTAGGCATTAAGCAGTGGGTGTTGTTACTTAAGATTTTAAAATTCAAACGTAAATATAATATTTCTTTCTATTAGTACCATTCATCCGAAAGATACCGATGTAACTGTATGATTTAGTGAATTTTTAATGAGATCAACCCTTACTTTACTCTTAGGATTCATTACTACGTTCCCAATAAGAATATTGATATAATATTTGCTTTGCTGAAACGTTCAATTTGAAAACACGCATCGAAAAAAGCTTTTCTTCACAGTCAACGTGATGACCGACAGAAGCGCACACCGTGCACGCAAGAGAAATGTCACAATACTGTTGAAAAACAAAAAAATCGAGGGAAAACTTGTGTGTGTGTTCTTTTCCCCTTTTCGCTGCGCCCGCTCGCTTTCGGCAAGCAAGCTGGGCTTATCGGGCCAAAAACTGACACCCTTTTAGCTGCGATATGCATGCACTTGGAAAAAAATATATGGACGAGTTTGCATTACGTGTGGAAAATTAGTGTGATAAAAATTTAAACCAGGGAAAACCGTTGGCAGCGAGCCTTCTCAGTGAAAGTGGCGAGCGTATGTCTGTGTGTTGGTTGGCCTCTCGGTGGCTTATAAGTGGAGCACACTCGCTGCTGTGAACTATTTTCGTTTTCTCCTAGTTTTCTCTGATGCATTTGAACCGTCAGATGCATTTCTCGGTGTCCGTATCAGTTCATTGAAAAATCAATAAAATCATCATATACACGCATACGCCGCACATGCTGGACGGGGTGCATTGGGCGATGCTGACGAAGGAATAGCAAAAAACAGTAAGAAAAAAGAAGTTTGTTTTCATCGCATGAGGTGATAATCTTGATAACAAACAAGCAGGGGCACGAACATCTCTGCGCCCTGCGCGCCTGGATATTTTTCCAAACCATCGAACCGCAGCGACCAGCTGAACAGGTGAGCCCCTTTTTATCTTGTTACCACGCTTAATTCCGCTCTGTTATTATTCTGCACGACCTTTATTTTTTGCTCTTTGGTTCAACCCTCCCACCTCAATTCATTTCGCTCACAGTGTCTAGGATTGAAAGCGGCTGGGGTTTTGCTATCACCGACTCGGGTACCGAATAATTTGGCCCCAGCGACACACAAACACGTCCGACCCTCGAGTTAACAACAACACGGGCGGCAGTAGGGTCACGATTTCAGCAGTTTAGCTGTGTCAGTCTATTTGAACAGTGATTATTTGCCGACCTAGCAGCTGTTGCGAGCCGTTTTTATGCGGGTAATGCTATCGGCGGCGATGAGACTTTCGCAAAGAAGGAAGCTATTTCTTACTTATAACCACTTTATGGAAAAATAAGGTGTGAGTAAATTTAGAGCGACAAGGAAATGAATTTCTCGTGCTGGTATTTCCGGTAAATTTCTTTTGAAGGATCTGTTCATGGAATGCTTTGTGCGCACGTTTCCGCACGACAGAATTAGATCTTTTTGCAAATGGAAATTTATGTGCTGCTTATCTGGGGGCATCATAAGCTCCATTTTGCACCTTGAACGGGAAACTATTTTCGTCAAAGACGTACTTTGGCCGGTAAAAAGCAAACCATCAGACAATTTATTTGGCATGCACGTGTACGCACCGGTTTTGTCTAATCTTTCCATTAGAGTTGCTAGATACCTGCTTTATAGCGAACACGTTTGTTGATTTTGTTGTTGTTGCTACCCATCGCCAGATCCTGTCACATTGACCGATAAGCGTCGCATGGGGTAGCGCACCCCAACACGCCGCAGCGACATGGGAAAGCGGTGTTTTAGCTTTTAGAAGTAACGCTCAGAATGGAATTAATGTAGTAATTCATACTTTTTCTTCGGGTTGGTTTTTTTAAACAACAGCCTTGGACCGTTACATCCTTCGTAAGCCAGCCCGGTCACATGCTCTTACCTGATTTGAATAGATCACCTTTCCTGACATGTATCCGTCGGCCGTGTTAAGTAATG
The DNA here is from genome assembly GCF_016920715.1 of Anopheles arabiensis. Taxonomy (NCBI): domain Eukaryota; kingdom Metazoa; phylum Arthropoda; class Insecta; order Diptera; family Culicidae; genus Anopheles; species Anopheles arabiensis. The sequence continues at coordinate 290,277 of NC_053518.1, forward strand.
ATATGCGTGTGCGTAAGTTGCTAGACCTCACTGGTCGGCCAAACCGGGAACTGAAGGGATTTCTTTGTGTCTCCGGGGTCGGCAGAAAGTCCCACTCTATGGCTGAACCCGTTGATAGCTAATTAACCACTCTGAATAATCATGATGCGCCTTTGCTTCCCTTAACTCGTCTTTATTCTGTCTAATGAATTTTTTGTTGTTTTAGGTCAAACCACACCTCCTCACAGACCACAGGCAGAGTTAATCGAAGCGTACCATTCGAGCGTCAAAGCTAGAAGAAGCAAAACGAACGATTCCGTATCCTTCGTACTATAGTGAGTGTGTAAAGGCTTTGCTACAATGAAACCGTATGATAATGGCACCTTTGCTTCCCGACACATTGTGTCCGAATGGGAGGACAACGTGATGTTCGATGCGGACGATCCCGACTTTTCCGTCGGTGGTGGTGGCGTTGGTCCACCAACCGCGAATATGCTGATGCGCTCAACGGCCGGATCGCAACAGATTGCGCGGCAATTGGCAGCCTCGAATCTAACTCGCTCAGTTACGACCTACTACGGGCTAAACTCGACCTCGATTGTGTCGAATTTAAACCAGCTAATGAAGGGTAAGTGATCTAAATATTTGGATTAATTTAAATTGATAAAAAAAACCGCTACACGCTTAAATGAAGAGGAAGCAAACAGTCAGTCGTCAACATGTCTAAGCAAAAACGTATGGTGCTGTGCTAATTTTGTTTCTGTTTACTATTTCCAGTATCCCAGCACTATTTAAAGCCTATTGATCGGTGCGAAATGTTGTAGATTGGTGTCGAGCGACATATTTATGCAATTATTTAGCAAACGCTTTATCCATAATCGCCCTACCGCTTCATCGATGGTTCTGGCGGGGATCAAGCGTTTCGTGTCGGGGTGTACATAAATCTTCCGGTAAACAGGCACTACTGTGACGCTAGCAATCACATGACGTACTATCCTGCATTAATTATCCACTGCCCCAGTTCCTGCGCGATGCAAAACTATCGACAGTTTACTCGATGACGGGCTACTGGCCGCACACAAACTCTGGAGTAAACAAGCTTTTTTTGCTGTGAAGCTATGGCTAACATCCTTCCTTGAACGCGGAGATACGTGACCCACGCCAATACCCTTTGCTGGGGCAGTAAGCCAAGCGAGATATATTTCTCTCTTGTGCACCATTTCTTTTCTCGGTCGATTATGGTATGCTTTATGTGTTCACTTGCGCTCTGGCGTTCGGTGACGCTTCAGCTCGGCGGTCCTGCTGCTGCAGTATTGATCGTATCCATTTTCCTGATGTTCCTAATCGGAATCGTCAACAGAAATAAGGAACTTGTTTTTGACGATTTGCACGGCTATGTGTGCCGCTTTTTCGTTCCTATCTCTTGGGAGTGAAAATAGAGAAAAAAAAAATCATATTGCGGTAATAATCTGCTTCACAAACACCAATCGTCCGATCGGCAGTAAGCGTGTAGACGCTTGTTTTGCTCTCAGCTTCTTTGAGAATGTTTGCAATAGGGTGGGGGGTTCAAGACAGATCAAGGTCTTAATCGACCTCATTGGATCGGAGATGAATTATTAGTTATTGAGGAGAGAAAAACATATTTATGTAATTTTTACATACAATCTTTTCAGTAACTTTTTTGCTCCTGCACCCATCGAATCAGAAAAAGTGGTGGAAATTGCACGCCTCCACGCCTGTGTTCGGGCAGGACAGTGGGATGACATGGTGCAAACATAATCTAATCGTCAGGAGAACCGAACTGAGGTTCGAGGCCGTGTCGAGAGATAGCCCTCGCTCATGATCGCAAGAAGCGATGCGAAGAGGTGATTGGGACGACGGACCTTCTCACTGTGGTTTGTGTTTGTTTGCATACACTCGCTTCAATGAGGTGTATGGGATTGATAGCTCTCGGCAACGGGCGCAATGGAACGAGCCTCTTTCCTGATTATGAAGATGAAACACAGCGTGTGCGTGCACATCCTTCCCTTGGTCTTCTCCAGTCCCATCACTTACGACAAAGTGCTCATGTGTGTTCGACGTGTTTTCTTTTTGTTTGCAAAAAAGGAGAGGAAAGGTTTCTCGGTCCTTAAATACTCTCCACTGTCCAGGTACCACCTCGTGGTGTCTCCTAAAATAAGTATTTTTTCCTTACTTCATCCACCCACAATTGGCACCATCCTGCCTCCCAGATGTGCCAGAGCTCTACTGTCGATGTTGATTTTGTTATTATTGTGCTTTTTCATCTCAATTTCCATCGCTCCTGCTCACTCGCTCTTCGTCGTCATTGGCTGATGAAATAGGGGTGCGCGCGAGACTTTGCACAAGCAATGACGTCTTTCGGGTGATATGATCTGTTTACGAATCTCGTCTGTAGCTAACCTACGCAAGCAGCGGGGGTAGTAGTACTTTGGGGGAACAATTGTCCAGAGTGCTTGGCTGTTTTCCTAATCGATGTTCCTTTTCCACCGTCAATATGCTATGGAACAGATAGACAAGAATGGGTTTGATGGAACGGTGGCGTTGAGTTACTTCCGTTTTGTCCAAAGATAAGATGTTGGATCTCAAAATGAATCGTGATATTACGTTTGTCGCATGACGGCGGATGACGCATTGCTCGAGGTCTCGTGCTGCTTGGGGGTATGTAGGTTATAGGGTAAGTTGAAAAGGAAATTATCACTTTATCGGTTATCAGGTATTGATTAAAATTGTACAGTTCCGTTCCTCCTGAATAAAAAAATTACAGCCTGTTCCGAAGAACTATTTACGATGTTGGCTAGACGTTTATTATACACCTGATAGCGGCATTATACGCATCCAAATTTTCGGTTGTTTTGGCAAGCTGAAACGGATGTTTGTTATAGGAATAACATGTTTTTCATTGCCGCACGACCAATATGCGCATTGTTGATGCTAACCCACTTTAAATCCGTTTTGGTCAATTCAGTTGGAAAGCAAATTAAAAGATAAGGCTTGAGCGACGGTTTTACTTACCAAACTGCGTTAAATTAAATTTGTAAACCAAAAATGATCATCGGGAACAATCCGAGAGCACATACCACCGAACAGCAGGACGAGTTGCAATAATTGTGGGGATACCAAAGTGAGTTAATTCACACGTTTAACCATTCCCAATAACAAACGACCAATGAAACGGAAAATCACGTTTAATTAACATAGCCGTTGCGACAAAAGCCCTCCCCCCCCCCCCCCCCCTACGTGGTTCTTGATCGTATTGAAGTTTGATCATGAACTGCTGCTGCTTAGTTCAGTATTTGATTTACCGTTGATAGAAATTAGCATACAGTGGGATTTTTTTGTGGGGTTTTGCCACGTTAGTGGGGACAGCCAAGTAAAACCCGTTTCGGTAGCGTTCAAATTCTTGATCCACGAATCAACCGCCCATCTGGCTGGCGATGATGGAACGGGCGATAGGATGACAAAATTCCCATAACAAACAATGGCATCCATCGTCACGTGACCAGCCAGGGGCTGCAACTACTAGCGGGTGGTGAAATGGTGTCTTCCCCTTCCTCGAGGCTAGATCCCCGAAGAGTCTAGAAGAGCGTTGTTTGGACAGGTTTGTTACAGTACAAGTACGCACGCGTGAGTTGCTCTGGAGTCAGTTGATGACAGTGACTCGAGCCCTGCGGGATGGAATGCGGAAGGAACTGCACCATGGAAAATATGCGTTGATGTGACCTTGTCCAACTGCCCAACAATTGGTTTAACACACAATTTCGTCGTAAGCGACATTTGATGTCTTGTACGGGATGCGCGCGTGCATTTGATAGACGGTGATGGTGACCGTCTCCGGATGTTTGTGGTCGGGAAATTCCTTCCCACCATCGCCACCACCACCTCTTCTTATCATGATCATTGTACTGTGCGTGCCCGGGAAAGACCTTCCGAAGTGGCCAAAGTTTTTTGTGCGATGTAAACAAGAGGCGTCGTTGCACAAGCGGCGACGCCACCGCCCGTGATGCGGCATGGACCGGTTCTAACCAGTTCGATTACCGGTTCGGATTTGCCAACCCAAGCAGGCAGACTCTAATATAAAGTTTATGCGGTTTTGATGATTCAGATTCGGACCGTCTCGGCTCGTTGTTTTCGTTTTGCATTCATCTCACAACATGTGATCATAACAGCCGAAATTTTCGGTTATGTTTACTTGGTCTGGGGTTTTCCATACCTAACAAAAAGTGAATAAAGCTTTCGTACAGCATCCTTTTGGATCGGTGTTGGCGCTAGTGACGTCAATTTACATTCAAAAAATTGCGCGTCGTTTATTTGGGGTGGGTTCAACCTTCGACCCGGTCAATCTACAGGTGACGTCGCATGCGTAAACATGTGGTCGTGTCCCCTCTAGCTTGAATGCCCGTGGTGTAGGTTTGGATTGTGAGCGTCCACCGGACTATCAACCACAAAGCTGTCCGTACGCATTGCAACTAGTAGTAGCCGGTGGTGGCGAAGGTTAGGGGGTGATGTGCGCATTGACAAATTTTGGAGCCGGTGGCAATGTAATGGCTGCTTTTGTATGCAAAACGGGTCATCGAGCAGTGGAAACGTTCCGTCCTTGGGTGGCGGATGGTGGGAGTGCGGTTCTCGGTACTTGTATCGTGATTCCTAAACACTGGAGGTGGGGTAGTGGAGGGAGGAGGTTGCGTTGAAAAACAAACCACGATGCGATAATATCAATACACATTAGTTGAATTGATTTTTGCTTGTAATCGACAAGCGGTCGGTCTCGTTTGGTCTCGTGTGAGGTTTGTTTACGCTCTTAACTGAACGTGTTTTGTAACGGCCGGAAATTCTTGAGACCCAGAATTTCCCGGGGATTTTTGTCGTTCTGTTTCTAAACGACGCAAACAACGCCAAAGTATCATTATCGCCCAACAAGATGTTTTACGAAGCATTAAAATGGGTCTGAATCGCACTAGTAATAGCAGGAGGGCTCATTTGAATGATTTTCATCTTAAACCTTCGTTAGTTCATTCATCTGAGTCTCCGTTTGTAGGTTAAACCATTAGATGAAGATGCCGGATGACTCATATATACATTCACTCACACTGTTTACGAGATAAATCCTGTCCATCACTGTCATTGTGTACATACTGGCGAACAATCTCAGGGTGTCGGATGATTATATGGTCGTTGTAATGTTACTGCGAAGATTAGCACCATCTAACACCTCCCGCTAAAGATGGGTACTACGTCCGTTCCTAGAAATATAAAAGTAAAGCGTGTCTCTTGGTAAATGTTACGAAACTCGTAACGTTGTGTTGTGTTTGGTTTATTAAACTAAAATTAATGCTCCATCTTATGATGTTTAAGGTTCATGGTTACGGTTACTTGAATGTAAATCTTGCTTCTATTTATTTGTTTGATAGATGAAACTTCTATTTTGATTCTAATCCGCCAAATTGCAAAACAATCTCACAAGTAAACAGACTAGTGTAACAAATTGTTTGTAAACAATCTCAGCATAATGCCGCCACCGGGATTCGCTACTTCGTAACCAACAACTGACAACTGAGATGGTAGCAGCAACAGCAATGCCACGGGATGGTCGGTTGCCATTGCATCAGCAAACTGCCTGATGCACTTGCTTGCACCGGCATTCGCGTGATGATGATGATGATGATATGAGCAATGGCCGAGTTTGACGCCTTACCCGCTCGAACTGGGATGAACCTTTCGAGCATGGAGCAGACGAGAGCTTAGCGATAGAGATGCAACTCTGCCATCTCTCTTGTCACGAGCACACATATGCGGATGGTAGGCTAAACAAGTATCCTAAGTGAACGGAACAGTGTATGGTTGGGTGGTATGGGTGAAAGACAAAAACTATGCATCTATTCTACTGGTCTGGCCGCACGGCAAGTGCCAGCTACACCCGGTGCGGCCTGATACTACTAGAACTTCAACATGGCCCGACCCTTGATCTGCGGAATTGTTTTTAAAAAAGTTATTTTTTTCCTTCTTCTTTTCTCGTTTTGTTTTCTGCTTCTTTTTAGTTCTATCAACTGCCGATGTTTTGCCGAATTACGCGAGAGAAAAGCGTGTAGGTGCTATGCGAAAAATAACTGCCAAACCCACAAACTGTCCGATGTGATGGAGGTGTGAAGCTTAGCGAGATTGAGGGGGGGGGGGGTTCGGACATACATTTTGCCATTCAACAAGGTATGGTTGTGTATACAACCAGAGAGGGGGAGGGGGCGTTGGCGGAATTTTGTGATAAATGATTTTTCGTGTGTGCCTAGCAACGGTGTGTGATTCGGTAACGTGTTGTGTTTGTGTGTGTTTTTTTTCAAATTCATACTCAAATGTTGACACTGTTTAACTTATATATGTGTGCTACACATACACTGGTAGGAATCAAATGTCGGCCAATTTCCACCAACCACATGCAACCCACTAGGGATCTTATCAGCCCGCACGCGTCTAATACTGTGTATGTGTTTAAATAAATATGTTTAATCGAATGCTAGCCACTACTGCCAGGCGACTCAACACGCCCCCCCCCTCCCCCCCATTCCATAATGAATGGCCCTGAGAGAGGGGTGTGAAATTTTTGCTCTATATTATCAGCTATCTGCCTCACTGCCCCATACATTCCCATTGGGATTTGCTTTATTTTATCCTACACAAACGGCTTGCTTTTATATTTATCTGCTGCTCCTCGTGTGGTGCTGCATTCAGACCGACAAGACAAGTCGACCCTTCACCATCAACAACCCCTTCCCCCTTGGTCCAACCAGTGTGTGCATTTTATAGCTGATTACTGGTTGGTTAATCCGCCCTGACACGAATATGTGTGTGCCTTTAAGATTTTTGCACCTGTTTTTTGCGCTATTTCCTGGCCGACACACAAGAGGTTCAGCAGAACGGGTTCATCGATAACGGACCAAGTCCGAGGGATGGCTTTTTTTTGGTTGTTGCACTCGCTATTGGATAAAAGTTGAAAAGTCGGTGTGTCGCCAGCTGGTTCGTGATGGCTTTCCCTGAAAAATGATATCGCTTTTGTGGGTGAATTTACATTTGCAGTGTCATTTATTTCCGTACTAACGCGACGTTATGTTGAGGTGTTGGGGTATTTTTCTTCTTCACCTGGTATGATTTTTGCCCTTTGGTAGCACATTCCTCTTTTTACATGGAAAGATAATCGTGTCTGTGAGGGCAAAAGGTTATCAGGACTGATAAATTTGCTTTAAACTTAATTCTATTATCAATGTTCATACTTTTTATCTCAACGTGTTGTTTGATATTGGTCCATCTCGATCTTTTCCGGGAGATGATTTTTTTTTTTTGTAATTTGTTATAATTGAATATTTATCCTGTTTTCATTAAAATTTTATTTTGATTACGGAAAATGATCGGAAACCCCCTCTCCATCCGATATGGATAATTTGAAGCCTTCATCTCTTTCAAAGTAAACCGACATGAACAATGATCGGATCATCCCATGAGTCGTGTCGATTTCGTGATTCGTTCGTTTTGTCTTAAAACATCACAATAAATTGCCCCTCCTTCCAGCCAGCATAGCACTCCCATCGATATGTCACTCCCCATTTCTTGCCAAATGTGTGAGTGTCCTGCTCAGGGCACAATTATCGGTCACGTGTGAAAGAAATCGTTACAGCGCGAACGGCAGGGTAGTGATGTGTTGGCTTGCAAAAACATGCATTACCTTCAGCAGGCTTTTAAATGTGAACGCAAAAAGCAATGACTGGTGAGGCTATTTCCAAGTTCGCATGTGCATATTCGCCTTTGGGTGTGCTTTTTCTACATGTGGATTGCTTGGATCGTTTTTATACGCTCGCACACACACGCACACCTTGGGCACGTTAGTCGGCACTGATCATCGAGTCCGAAGGTGTTTGAAGTGAGTCAAAGTTCGACCTCCTCTACGAATGCCACCTTAGAATGCATGTCATCGCGGGTGCCATCATTAGAAGAGGATGGATGTTTGGGCGCCATTGGCGAAAAAATGCCTCCCAGTTGCAATTATATTATCTCACCTGAAGGTTATTCAATAAAGCGTCGGTTTCTCTCCCTTCCCTCCTCCCCTTACTGCGTCCTTGTTATATAATTTCGCAGTTGCAGCCTCTGCTGACGAGATTTGACTTTTACTCGAGGCCAATTGTATGTAAATCATAGGCGTATAACTCAAACATATTTCTGGCAGATCGTGGGTTTGATCGACGCGTAACTAGAGAGTGAGAGGAAAATCGTCCATCTCAGCATACGATAAACGTCAGGTTATGACAGATTTTTCTCTGCCCTCACATTCACCGCCAGCATCCGAGATTGGAGCGACCAAGTAGAAGGCAAAACATCCCCATGTTGCACGCGATTTGCATAATCCTCACGTTGTCCGTCACATGCGCAAAATAAGTTTTCTTTTTACTGTATGCACCCGCATTCCACGTGGCCCCCGGCACTTCACCTATAAACCATTGTGTTTAGCCACAAATATTTCATTTGGATCAAAGTTTTTCATGCACCCCTATTAGTTGTGTGTACCGGCTTGTTTGCTCCACGTTGTCTCGATCACCACTCGGCTGTGCGGCTCAAACAGTGATCACGATTGATTCGCAATAAAACCGATTCATTAAGAGGAAACACATTGCAGCTGCCGCCCGGCGCCTGTGTGTGGCAGTCTTCCTTCAAGAAGCAGATCCATACACCTGTGTCAGGGCTTGTGTCGGTAATCGCTTAAAGTCTAGCTTTTTCTCTGTGCGTGATCGATGAAGAAGTACCAAACAAGCAATAAAAAAGCCCTTCGTTGTTTGGCCAATTTGTTGTGGCCTTTTTATTGGTGGTGGATTCTTTCTTTCTCTCACCTGTGAATATTGTTAATTGAACATGCCCCAAAACATTTGGCCAAAGCATCTCCCTGTTTGGCCATACATATACACAAACACACACGATTTGCGTCATTCGTTTCCCGGTCGAATCAAGTCGACTGATCTGGAAGTTGTCAAAGGCCCACTCAGAAACGTGCTTGATGGGATAGGCACAATGTTTCGTTGTAAGTTTTTTTTTATATAGCTAGAGAAAGTATTTAGGTTATGGACTGGTTCAATAAAAACGAAAAAGGCTTGATTTTTGTGGAATTAAAACAGAATAAATCAAGTAAGAAAGACGAAAAGAGGGAAAGATGACAAAGGAGTTGATTTCTGGAGCACAACCCAAATCCACGAGACCATCTAGGGATTTGCAGTTGTTTCAAACTCTTGGGATGTAATCTCCACGTAACCTGAATTTTAAAATGTATTTGTGGGCGATATTCATGTCTTTCACTAGCAATTCCTTGCGTTAGTATTGGTCGCAAATTTTCAGAATCAATAAAAACAGCATTATTGTTAGCGTTCCAATCTCGATCGGAATAACATCCCCGAGTTCGCCGAACAACATCCGTTGTCCAGATGTTGCGTTGAGTTGGTTTTCATTTAGTTATTCCAAGATTCGGTCATCGGTAAGGTTAAGTTAGTAATTTATTTACACTTTCCGGTCCCGATCTGTTGGTCTGATGCGTACGTCTTACTTCTTGTGAAAATATCATCCAAATTTGACCACGAAAACAGTAAAGACGACGCTGACTTTAACTCAAATAGATCTTCCTTCTGCGGATTGTGGGCGATGTCATATAGGGTGGCATTCACCATGCTACACTTCTACACCCACGATTCCAACGACAACA